>NW_017189521.1:0-93912 GCF_001704415.2 Capra hircus | reverse complement strand
AGAGAGAGATATATCATTTGTATGGACTTCTGTTAAAGTGATGATTAATTTCTTTATCCTTTTTGTGCTGCTTGGACTTGGATTGTTCCTGTTCTGTGCAATTATAAGTGGAGATTTAATGAACATCTTGGATATGTCTCCTCATGTCCTTATTGAAAGAGTTTCTCTGAGGCGGTGCTTCGCAACTGGGTAATGGGGTAATGGGGGTTCTGATATATTGATTCCCTCTAGAAAGATGGGCCTGGCTTTACCCTGGGGCTGTTCCCTCTGGCTAAGAGTAGGCTGTCTCTTCATTCCAGTGAGCTGGTAGACATAGTAGCATTTTTAACATGCTCTGATGTGGAAAGGATTGGAAAAAGCTACTCTAGTGCATGTATTTTGAAGCAGAATTTCTGGGTCAAAAGATATGTAGTAGTTAACTAATGCTGTGTAACAAATTGCCTCAAAACTTAGAAGTTTAAGACAATAGACAGTTATTATAGTTTCACAGGTCACAAACCTATACATGGCTTAGCTGGGTGCCTCTGGCTCTAAGTCTCTCATGAAGTTGCACTCAAGCTGTCATCTGCACTGCAGTCGCATTCACAGGCAAAATTGTTGTAGGAGGTCCACATCCAAGCTCTTTACATGGCTGTTGGAAGGCCTCAGAAGATCCACTGCCAAGCTCACTCATGTGGTTGCTGTCTGGCTTCAATTCCTTGTCATGTGGGCCTAGCCATAGGCTTCCTGAGTCTCCTCACAACCTGGCAGTTGGTGAGAGAGAGCCAGAGAGCAACTAAAGATGGAAGATACAGTTCTTTTGTGACTTAAAGTCAAAAGTGACATCCCAACACTTTTGCCATATCCTATTTATTCAAAGTAAGTCAGAGAATTTGTCCACCTAAGATATCAAATTTGTAGGCATGGAATTATTCATAATTAATGTCTTTATTATCCTTTTAGTGTCCACAGGATCAGTAGTGATGGCTCCTCTTTCATTTCTAATATTAGTAATTTTGTCTTCTCTCCCTTTTTCTTGGTCATCCTGGCTAGAGACTTACCAATATTGTTGATCTTTTCAAAAAATCAGCTTTTGGTTTAATTGATATTCTATATTGCTCTATTTTTTCCAATTTCATTTATTTCTGCTACTTTATTATTTCTTTTCTTCTGCTTATTTCGGGTATAATATGCTCTCTTTTTGTAGTTTCTTAACAGTGGAAACTTACATTATCAATTTTAGATCTTTCTCCATTTCTAATGTATGCTTTCAATATTATAAGTTTCTCTCTAAGCACTGCTTTTACTGTATCCCACAAATTTTGGTAAATTTTAGTTTAATTTTTATCTATTTCAAACTTAAAAAAATTTCTGTTGATACTTATTCTGAACCCATGTGTTATTTAGAAGTGTGTTGTTTAATCTTCAAATATTTTGAGATTTTCCAGCTATCGTTCTGTTTTTGATTTGTAATTTAATTCTGCTGTGGTCTGAGAACACACTGTGTATGATGTCTAATGTTTTAAATTTGTTAAGATGTGTTTTATCACCCAGGATGTGGTCTATCTTGGTGAATGTTCCATGTGAGCTTGAGAAGAATGTGTATTCTGCTGTTGTTGAATGAAGTAGTCTATAAATGTCAATTAGATCCAGGTGATTGATGATGCAATTCAGTTCAACTATGTCCTTACTGATTTTCTGCCTGCTGGTTCTGTCAATTACTGATAGAGGGGTGTTGAAGTCTTCAACTGTAATAGTGGATTCATCTATTTTTTGCTGTGGTCCTACTAGTTTTTGCCTCACATATTTTGATGCTGTTGTCAGGTGCATACACGTTAAGGATCGTAACATCTCTTTGGTGAATTGACCCCCTTTATCATTATATAATGTCTGTATTTATCCCTGATAATTTTTCTTGTCCTGAAATCTGCTCTGTCTGGAATTAACATAGCTACTCCAGTCTTCTTATTAATGTAAGCATGTAAATCTCTTTCATTTACTTCTAATTTGTGTCTTTATATTTCAAATTGCTTTCTGACCTTAAAAAATATCTATTCTGTAGTCTCTGCCTTTTAATTGGTATAGTTAGACCACTCACATTTAAAGTAATTGTTGGTGTAGTTGGATTAATATGTACCATATTTGTGACTCTTTCCTATTTATTGCCACTGTTTTTTCTCTCTTTTGTGTGTGTGGGTCTTTCATTCTTTTTTAACTTTTGGTTGTTCTGGGTCTTCATTGCTGCGCAAAGGCTTTCTCTAGTTGCAGCTAGTGGGGGCTACTCTCTAGTAGTGGTGTGTGGGCTGCTTATTGCAGTGGCTTCTGTCATTGTGGAGTACAGGCTCTAGGCACACAGGTTTCAGTAGTTGCAGCTCCTGGGCTCTAGAGCACAGGCTCAGTAGTTGTGGCACATAGGCTTTGCTGGTCTACGGCTTGTGGGATCTTTCCGGACCAGGGATCAAACCTGTGTCCCCTGCATTGGGAGGCGGATTCTTATCCACTGTGCCACCAGGGAAATCCAGTCTCCCATTCTTTTCATGCCTTTTCTGATTTTAATTGAGAATTCTATATGATTCTATTTTCTCTCTTCTCTTAGAATTTCAACCATAATTCTGGTATTTGCATTTTTAGTGGTTAGCCTAGAGTTAGTAGTATAAATTTACAACTGATCCAAACCTACTTTCAAATGACACTGTACCTTTTCATAGGTAGTGCAGGCACTTTGCGACAGAATATTTCCAATTCCTTTCTCCTATCCTTCATTGCTATCATTTATTTCCCTTATCCATAAGCTATAATCATCTAATACCTTGTTGTTATTATTTTTTAATGAAACTGCTGTTCATTGGATCAGTTAGAACAAGGAAAAGATTTTTATTTATACCTTAATTTATTCCTTCTCAAAATTTCTTCCTTTTTTTAAAAATGCAAATCCAAGTTTCTGACCCATATCATTTTTCTTCTCTCTTAAGAACTTTGAACATTTCTTCAAGGCAGATCTCAGAAGTGATATCCAACACTTTCACCATATTGTATTGATTAAAAGTGAATTACTAAGTCTAGCCCACACTCAAGGGGAGGGGATTATATAAGGGCAGGAGTTACAGGAGGTGGAGGTCATTGGGGCAGAAGGGTGAAGGAGCATTTCAGCTTCAATAGATGTTGCCAGTCTGTCTTCCAAAGTGGTTTTTACCAATTTTTGTCCCACCTGCAGTTTATTCACATCAGTGTTTTCCCACATCCTACCATTCTTGATATCTTCACAATTTAAAATTGTTGTCAATCTTATGAGTATAGAATATTGTTGTTTGACATCGCTTTTTCCTGAAATAGCAGAGAGGTTAAATATCTTTTCACATTTGTTAGCCACTTAGATTTCTTCCTCTCAGAGTTGTTTGTTCATATATTTTGTCCATTTTTCTATTGGGGTTGTTTTTCTTGTTATTGATTTCTAGGAATTTATATGTTCTGGATACCAGATGTCAGTTATATTTGTACAGTTGCAAATATCTTCTTCTAGCTGGTGTTTTCTTTAAATGTAAATATGAAATTATAAAAGTACTTAAACCACAGGAGAATGTTTTTTATAAGCCTGAAGTAGAGAAGAGCTCTATAAGTTGACAAAATGTATAAGAGCAAGAAAGGGAAAGTTTCAACTTCACAAAAACAAAATGTTCTGACAGGCAAAAAGAGTATATAAACAATTCTAAGGAAATTTAAAAATAAATGAAAACATGGGAGAAATATTTTCTGCTGATTGTGCCCAAATACGTGAAGAGCTCCTATAAATCAATAAAATGACCAACAAACCAATGTTAAGATGAACAAAGTGAACAAATAGAAATGTTATTGGAAAGGAAATACAAATGCCATTGCAACAGTTAAGAGGATGTTCATTCATTAAAATAAAATGAGATACCATTTCACCTGTGAGACTGACCAATATAAGAAAGCTTGAAAACACTGTGTGATGGAGGGTGTGGAGCCTCGGGCACCTTCAAATATTGCTGGGGTGGGGGTAGGTATACTGGTAGGGCCCTTGTTGGCAAGTTGGCAATATCTATCAAAATCACTAATGTGTATAGTTTTCGACCCAGAAAGTCTACTTCTAGGAATTCAGTTACAAATATACTTGCACATGATTGAAATGAAATATGTACAATTCTATTCATTGTACCATTGCTTTTAATAGGAAAAGAACAGAAAGAACCTAAATCTTTATCAAAAGAGAAATGAATAATTATTCTGATGGAATACTTACTGTAGAGCAACTAAGACGCAGAATCTAAATCTACATGTGTCACAGTGGATACATCTGATAAACAATATTGAATGTAAAAAAAAGATGTCAGAAGATATTCTCAGTATAATGCACTCTGTGTGCTAAGTTGTATCCAGCTCCTTGTGATCCCATGGACTGTAACCCACCAGGCTCCTCTGTCTATGGAATTTTCCAGGCAAGAATACTGGAGTGGGTTGCCATTTCCTACTCCAGGGGATCTTCCTGACCCAGGGAGTGAACATGCATCTCTTGAGTCTCCTGCATTGTCAGGCGGGTTCTTTACCACAAGCACCACCTGGGAAGCATATATAACGGTGTTTATATATGTTTTTAAAACACATAGAGGACACATAGGTTAAGAATTGCTCTTTCAGAGAACTGTTTATTTTATCACTAAGAAATGATCCTCCTTGATTCTAATATTTTCAGTATTACAGTCAATCTTGTCAATGATCCTGCTACCCAGTTTTCTTTTGATAATAACTTTTCAGTATATTTTTACTCATCCTTTCTTTAAAATATTTTAAGGTAATATCTTTATAACTATATATAAATATATATGCAATTTTAGATATACCCATAAAGGAAATCCTATGTGAACGTTTTGTAAAATTATAGCCTTCTTTCTAATTTTACTTCTTTCCCTTCTCTGTCTATATCACCACTCCCCACAACCTATATCAATAACCTATATCAATAATTCATTATTTCACTTTTTCATACCTGTATAATCATATACAGATATATATATATTTATACATGTGCAATACATGTGTGGGTTTTTATTTGTCCTTTTTTATTAAAATGAGATTATATATATATATATATATATATATATATATATATATCATCACCTCTTGCTGCTCTCACTCAATAACACTCCCTGAATCAATTGGTATAACTCTAATTAATAACCTTCAATGGCTGCCTGGTATTTCATGATATGGATGTACCATAATCTATTCAGCCATCAACCTATCAATAGGTCATTTTTATTTCCAAGGTTTTTTAATGCTGCCAGCAAGGCTGGATTAATGCTGCAACAAACATCTATGGACATACGTATGTGCCAGGGTTTTTATTTCTACAGAATGATGTCCCAGAAGTAGAATTGCTAGGTCAAATTATATATATATATATATATATATATATATATATAAATTTGAGTAGATAGCACTGGATTGTTTTCCCCAAAGACTGTAGCCCTCCCTGTTTCTACCAGCAAAATGTGACCTGCAGCATGGCTAACTTGACTGATCGTGAACCAGAGATTCCTGACCCATGCTGAGCCAACTGAACTTTCTTCCTATGGATATGAAACTCAAAAGAGACACACAGAGACTGGGAAGATTGAAGTGGAATCATGTTCACATCAATCAACTCTGAAAACCACCCCAGTATCTTTCAAATACAGTCTTACTTTTTGCCCAAGTTAGCCACAGTTGAGTTCTGTCGCTTACAACCAACAGAAACTTATAAACTCCTAAATCTGGTCCAAAACTCAGCCTTGATCTCAGATACAGATTCAGTTCTGACCCAGGCCACAGACTCAGTTCTTACCCCAGTCAGAAAGAGAGGGCCATTCCTGGCCCCAGACTTCACTGACTCTGCTTGGCATCTCTCTGAGGGGTGCTCCTCACTGCAAGGGGGCAGGTGAGCTAGTGGGTACATTTCATCTAGAGCCTGGAACCCAAAAGTTAAGGCTTCTCTGTGGTAACAAATATGCTGATCACTTTGGAGACAGAGGGGAATTCCTGGTGAAGAATAATTGTAAAATCTAAGTCAGAGATATTTTGGGGGCCTCTGGGTTGCAGGGAATAAGGGATCAAAAGGGAACTCAGTGGGAGATGGGATTGGGGGTTTGGTTTGTGGAGGGAGAGAATGAGCACATTGAATTCTGGGCCTAGCTCAAGAAAGTCAGGACAGAGCAGGGATGTGGGGAGGACCAGGCATCTGGAGCTGGATGTGGCTGGACTGAGTTTCTTGCTAGAGCCTGGGGGGAGGGGTCCTAAGGAGAAAGAGATCCTGTGCCCTGGGATGGGCAAAAGGAGTTGCCATCAAGAGACGTCGAAGCAGCCTACAGCCCAGCAGCCTCCTCCTTTGTCTGTCCCAACCATCTGGCACTGCCTAGGCCAGCGGCTCGGCCCCTATGCCACCTGGCCCTCTCCCCCATGTCCTGACTTCCCACAGGCCCCCAAAGCCACCTGCCTCCTCCTTTTTTCCCTCCAACCACCCCCCTCCTCTCCATCTTTTCCCCTGGCTCAGCTTCCCTTTGCGTGCCTCCTTCTGAGTTTCAGGGATTAGGGCTGTCTACTATGGGACACGGCTCCCTTCTCTTCTCTCCAGAGCCCAGAAGCTCTTGCCAAGATCTGGTCCCAGCCCTACCTCAAGGATCTCTGGCAGGAAACATGGCAGAGCTTGCTGGGAGTGTGGCTGGAGAGGCAAGCCTGCATTGGGAGGGGACTAACATTTGTCAGGACACCAGGTACTTCACTTATACTCTCTCATTGCATCTTCAGAGCAAGCTGGTAAGGTCACAATTCTTATGTTCAGGTGGGGAAGCTGCAGCTCAGCGATTATAAGGGCTTTTGTCCAAGGCTAAAGGCAGCCCAGCTGGAATTTGAAACTGGCACTGTTGACTCCAAGGCCAGCTACTTCCAGGCCTAAGGTGAGAGGAATGAGGAGGTCTTGCTGCTGCTGCTGCTGCTGCTGCTGCTGCTGCTGCTAAGTTGTTTCAGTCGTGTCCGACTCTGTGCGACCCCAGAGACGGCAGCCCACCAGGCTCCCCCGTCCCTGGGATTCTCAGGCAAGAACACTGGAGTGGGTTGCCATTTCCTTCTCCAATGCATGAAAGTGAAAAGTGAAAGTGAAGTCGCTCAGTTGTGTCAGACTCTTAGCCACCCCATGGACTGCAGCCCACCAGGCTCCTCCATCCATGGGATTTTCCAGGCAAGAGTACTGGAGTGGGGTGCCATTGCCTTCTCCGGAGGAGGTCTTAGTTCCCGACTAAAAGGGAAACCTACCAGGTAAGGAGTGGAGGCTTAGAGCTGCTTACTGGATCCATGGCTGGGATCCCGGTACTGAGCTGCAGGGAGTGAGTAAAGAAGGCTCATGGGGCCAGGATGCTGGCCCAGCTATAGGGGCAGAGAACAGGTTCCCCTCAGCCCTACTCTATGGCCTTGACTCAGGCAGTGCTGGGCCACTGTCTTTCCATAGCATTTCCCCTCACCTCTGGGTGCCTTTGTGCTTCCCTCTACAAGGACAGAAGGCAGCAGCTTGTGATGGTGGGAGATGGCTGAGGTGGGGGGGAGAGTTGGAGGGAGGACCGGGCAGACTCAAAAGGCCAGTTTTATATAGTCAGTTCAGGCAAGAACTCCAAATTTCTCCTCCCATGGCCTCACTCTTCCCATCTTGGCAATGGAGAGATTGTATTAGCTGATGGCTGAAACCCATGGCAACTCTGCCAGTGTGTGTGTGTGGTGGGGTCTGCCTAGAGAGGAAAGTGCTGTGGCCATGTCTGCAGGGAGAGCTTGCCCACAGAACATGATTAGGGGAGTGCCAAGGGGGAGTCAGGGAGAGTCTGGAAGACGCATCAGTGGCTGGCACAGGAAGAGCTCCTCTGGGGCCTGCCTGAGATCCTAGCCCTGCCCCTGGCTGCCCTCTTCACAGTAGAGGGGTGGGGGATAAGCAAATTGAGAGCTGAAGTTATGAAAATGTGTCTTTGAAAATGATACTAGGGGAAGTGCCTAAAAGGGCTGTAAACACTACTGATTGCCCTGAGGGGGAGAGAAAATGGCACCTCCAAAATACAAGTGAAAAAGCCCACCCTCAGGTTTCCACAGAGGCACAAAGCATAAACTGGTCTCTTAAACCAGGCTCTAATTCCAGGCTTGATAATCCTGCTTGCCACACAACTTTGAACAATCTTATTCCTCTATGAGCCTCTGTGTTTCAATCTGCATGATGAGAGTTTAGGCCTAAATACTCTCCAAGGGCTCTGACAGCTCTCATATCCCAGAATCTTCTACAAGTCACGTCTGAGTCAAGCCCCTTGAGCTCAGTTTGCCTGCCAGGTGAGTTGCTCAACTGTGGGAGTCAGAGTAACTCTGGGACTTGGGGGTCATCCTAGGGCTCAATGCAAACTCCTCACCGTGGCCTAGAGGCTTGGCTTACCTGGTGTCCTTCCTATTTCCCAGCCTCCCTTCTTCCTACCTATGTTGTGTCTCCCTACCCCCATGTTCCACTGACCCCCTTTCCTGACCTAGATCATACCAGACTCCCTATTGCTTCCACACCTGCACAGTTGCTATTTACCACATTCAGAATGCAGTTTCCTATCTCTTTGCTGACTAACTCTTCCTTTTGACTTGAGCTGAAATGTCACCTCTTCCAGGAAGCCTTTCTTCCTGGCCACCTATCACAGGCCAGCTCCTACTCTGAACCACCCTTGTAACCTGACAATACCTAGCACAATAGTTACTTGTGCCACTTTTTTTATAGTTGTCTTCCGTCTCAAATTCCTATGAGCTCTGCGAGCACAGAGGCCTTGTTTATCTTGTTCTCAGTTCTACCTCTGGTGTCTAGTAGCCTAGGAAACTTTCAACCCACAAATATTTCTTAAAAAAATTTGCCAGCAGCTATCTTATTTGTAGACCTACTGGGGGCCAGGCACAGATATACAAGGTCTCATGTGGCCTTGGTATCACACTCCCCCTTCTCATTTCTTAAGTGAGGTGATGGAGGGGCAGACAGGTGACAGATTTTGTCTTGCCCAGTTTTGTCCTGGGCTAGGCAGCTGGGCTGTGCAGAGCTGGGCCTGGCAAGCGGATCTGCCTGCTTCACGCCTCCTTTTTCGCCTGCCACCACTCTTCAGAGAGGAGCAGCAGCTGTGGCCTCTCCTCATGTTCCCATAGCAACCAGTGCTTACCTCCTGCTCACACTGGTTCCTAATTGCCTGATTACGCATCTTCTCCCCCGCCAGCTCTGGAGCTTCTTGAGAGCAGGGTCCATGGCGGGCTTTGCTCACCATTACATGCTCTGGACTCAGTGAGTATTAGTTAAATGAACAAAAATGAATGCATGACCATCCATGCCCATGGGTTTTTAAAAGCTTTCATCACAAACAAGATACCTGACAGCCTGTAGTGGCTGGAGGGAGGGGCACTAGAGGACTCCTCAGCTCACCTCTGCTGGCCCCCCTTCTCCTCTCTCCCCTGCTGCCTGGGGAAGCTCTTTAGAAAACAGGCCAGGCAGCCTGCGCAGTTGCGGGCAGGAGGGGTTGCTGGAGCCAGTGCAACACCCTCCCCTAACAATCTCCCATGCACACGCACACGCGCGTGCACATGCTCCCCCACCACCTCCTTCCGAGGGAAGCCATCTCAAGTGGCTTTTGCTGTGAGAATTACCAGCAACAGCTGAGCTTCGTATTCACTTCTAATGTTCAGTTCACGGTCTCACCAGTCAGCCTCTTCCTCTCCTTTCACACTGCAAACATCGTAATCTGCTCATCTGCCACCTGAGCGGCTCCAGCCACCACCTCCCTGCTACTGCCCTGTTTCCCTTCCTTCTCCCTCCCCACCCCCCACAGAACAGACAGAATGAGGGTCCCAAACAGAAATCAGCCCATGTTATTATCAGCCAGCCTCACAAGGGAGTCATCATTTGTGTGGCAGGACAAGACAGGCCAAGCACTGAGGCCGCTAGATGGAGGGAAGACAGAGCTATCAGTCCATTCATTTAGTCTTTAAATGTTTGACTCCAGACCAGGCACTGAGCTACACCCCTGAGCTCACAAGGATGGGACCAAAATGAGTTCCTACCCTGGTTGAAGGGACAGAAAAGAAACCCTGGTGTGAGCTGTACTTTGCACAGGATGCCATGGGAACATACAGAAAAGTACCCGTGGTGGATTCATGTCAATGTATGGCAAAACCAACACAGTATTGTAAAGTAAAATAAAGTAAAATTAAAAATTTTAAATTAAAAAAAAATATGCTTGCGCAGGACTAGGGAAGGCTCCACTGAGAAAGGAACATTTGATCTGGGCTTTCCATCAGTAATTTTGGTTGTCAACAACAGACATCATCTCTGACTAACTAAAGAGAAAAGTCAATTTGTGGGGTTTTGGGGTAACCTATAGGGAGCTCATAATATCAAGGGAAAGGCTGGAGAACTGGATTTGAAAATAGATGTAAGAAAAAACAGCTTTGGGGGTTGGGAGGGGTTGGGAAGTTGTGGGAAGCAGGAATAGTTTGATCAGGATGCTGCTGCTGAAATGGGTGAAGGCTGTTTCCTCTATTCTTATACTCCTGGCTCCGGATTCAAAGAGAGTCTCCAGTGGCCAGGCTTAGTACCATTCTTGCTCCTGGCTAGCCTGGGCTGGGGATAGGAAGACTTGACTTCCATGGCAGGAGGCAGACACATGGATTTGCTGTTTCATCACGCTAACCCCTAATGAGGTAGAGACAATTCACATTAAAAAAATAGGAGTCTAAGGAAGGGAGAGGAATGGATCCCAGAAAACCACAAACTAATGAATGGTCACTCCTTCCATGATGATAGAAAAAGAAAAGGAGGGTCCAGCCAGAGAGAAGGAAATGGACAAAGAACCAAAGCCTGCTGTGCTTGAGGCAGGTAGGCAGCACTGTGTGACTGGAGTGTCAGGGGGAAGCTGAAGTCCCCTCAAGAGATAAGACCGGAGTCGGGGGAAGATGGACCACAGCCTGCCCTGTGGAGTCGGTCATAGACAGCCAACCTTCAGAGGAGAAAGGATGGGCTGACCAGATGACATTTGAGGACCTTCACTCTGGAGGTGTCAAGAATGGACCAGAGATGGCAAAACTGGAGATGGGGAGACCAGCAAGGAACTCTTCCAAGCAAGAGATGGTGAGGCCTGAATTCTAGCCTTGGTCATGGACAGAGCGGAGAGGATTGAAAAGCAATTCAGGACCTAGAATCCACTGAAGCGTGAGGGGTGAGGAGCGGGAGTGAGGAGTAGGAGGTAACTGTAAAGGGGTACAAGAGGGAGGAACAAGGTTGAGAGAAAGAGTTTGTACCTTCTTCTTGGGCTTCAGAATGCCCAACTAACTCTCTCAATACCCATTCATTCAGTAATGTCAGCTTAGCCTGGTTCATATGTGTCAGGCACTGTGTTATATGAGAGACAGAGAGAGAGAAAGAGATAGAAATACAGACCCAGACCCTTAATGGCCCCTCTCTTGGTCTTCTGGTCAGAGTATTTTCTGATTGTTTAGTTGCTAAGTCATATCCAGTTCTTTTGCCACCTTATGGACAGACTCACCTTCTGGAGACCTGCTCAACATGACGCAGAGGCAGAAGGTGTGGAGTGAAGTGAGCCAAGCTGTCCTGGATTACGAGAACTGTGAGTCAACACCCAAGCTGGCAAAGTTTGCTGAAACTACTCCTTTCGGCTCAGAGTGAGCTGGACCAGAAGAAAGTAAAATACCCCAAAATGACAGACCTCAGACTACTTGGGCTCCTCTGTCCATGGCATTCTCCAAGCAAGAATAGTGGAGTGGGTTGCCATTTCCTGGTTCATATAATTGCTATGGGGAACAATCTGGAAATTTGTTGTACTCTTTTAAATATGCATAACTTGGCACTTGAGTTTTCTAGAAATTTATCCTAAAGACATAAGTACAAGTAAGCTAGACATAGGTACAAGAGTAAAAAACTGGAAACAACCTCAACGCCCATCAATAAGAAACTGGTTAAAGAAATCATGTCACTCCCTTACAGGGGCTTACCAGTGGGTGGGAGAAGAGAGGACCACCCCCGCCCCCCGGCCCCACATCACCTGTAGCAGCGTTACTTCTGGGCCTGACAGACCGAGAGGAGGAGGGGGGAAAGCTTCAACTTCTATTGAAGTTTCGACTTTTGTCTCTAACACTGGACTGGATATGTTAATTCCTGAGAGTAATTGGAGGAGGGTCTTTTGGTGTGTGTGTGTTTTTTTTTTTAATTCTCTGAAAATGACTGAAAAATATATAGATCATCAGGAGATTTCACCCAAGAAGCAGAGGAGAAATAGGTCATAGAGAGAGTTGAGGGAGAAAATGAAGTTGTTTTCTGCTTGTGCAGTTCCAGCTGTGCGCTAAAAGTTATAGTAACAACGATTATCTCTGGGGAGTTAAGATAGAGGGAGGAAGCATGGCTTTTACTTAATATTTTAAACACTTGGGCATTGTTGGAATGGTTTACAGTGTGCACAAATCACAGAAATCAAAAGTCAGTAGAAACAATGAAGACACTTGCATTTACAGAGGAGAGTGGGAGAGATGTTGGCAAGCTGCTTGGTGCCCTGAACTCCTGAAGTAGGAGGGATGTATGTCAGCACTATGGCATGCCGTACTCCTTTGTGCCCTGAAGGACATCTAGCAGCTTCCGGGGCCTCTAGTAACTAACTGCCAGTAGCAACCTCCCACCCCAGGTTGTGACAACCAAAATGTCTCTGAGACGTTGTCCAATGTTCCCAGGGGTTGGGGGCAAATTGCCCCCTGGGTGAGAACCTCTGCTCTGGAGGGATCTTCAGACTACACAGGTCTGAGCCTCTGGGCCTGAATGCTTCACTAACCCCATCTTTCAAATGGCTCCCTGCCAGGCCCTCCCCATGGCTCCATCAGTCTAGGAGTCAGATGTGGCTTGATTTGGGTTCTGCCACTTACTAGCTGTATGACTGTGAGCTTTCCCGAGCCTCGTTTTGCTCAGCTCTAAAGGGGGCCTTATAGTAGTAACACGGCAGCCAGGACTGCTGTGAAGGCGAGATATCTGGGAAGCAGTGAGTGTAAGTCTTGGTCAATATTAGGGCCCAGCAGACCACTGGGTAGGGGTGATGTGGCTCCCCTTTAGCCCAAAAGCTGAAGCCAGATGGGCTCCTACTAGTATTCTCTCCTGGCTACTCACCTCTGATTAAAATAGAGGAACTTTCTTTTCTGAACACCAAACTTCTATTTGTACTTTGGATCTCCTGTCATTCTTCTTCTGGAGAATCTGACCCCACCTGCGATCCCTCTTCAAGATAGCTAAGCTCTCCCTTTCAACTGGACTTTTCCCAATTGCTGTGAAAGAGCTCATGTCTCTCACTGAAACAAACAACCACTTTCCTTGACCCTACTTCCTTCTTCCAGCTACGGCCCTGGCTCTCTCTTCATCTCACTCCTTAAAGGTACCTCACACAGACTGTTCCAAACTGATCATGCCATTTCCCTCCCTAAACCTGCTGTCTCCTGTCTCTTCTCATACCTAGAAAAGGTCACCCTTTACATCTCATGCATGGTCCTTCAGCCTAGGAGCCACTGTCAATCTTTCCTGAATTACCAACCCATAGCCAACCCTATGCAGAAGGTGATGGCACCCCACTCCAGTACTCTTGCCTGGAAAATCCCATGGACAGAGGAGCCTGGTAGGCTGCAGTCCATGGGGTCGTTGAGAGTTGGACATAACTCAGTGACTTCACTTTCACTTTTCACTTCCATGCATTGGAGAAGGAAATGGCAACCCACTCCAGTGTTCTTGCCTGGAGAATCCCAGGGACGGCAGAGCCTGTTGGGTTGCCGTCTATGGGGTTGCACAGAGTCGGACATGACTGAAGCAACTTAGCAGCAGCAGCAGCAGCACCCAACCCTAATCATTTTACTTCCTAAGTCACTTTGTTTCTAATAGGAAGTGCATTCAAAAATCCAAATAACAGAAGAGATGGTGTGAGTAGTCTCACTCCACCTCCATCAACCTCAAGCCCCCCACCTACCCCCCAGACACACACAGATGAGCCATCTGTATGATTGGTGGGTAGCCTTCCCATGTGAGCTCCCCTGGTGGCTCAGTGGTAAAGAATCCGCCTGCAGTGCAGGAGACACAGGAGACAAGGGTTCAGTCCTTGGGTTGGGAAGATTCCCCTGGAGGAGGGCAAGGCAACATACTCCAGCATTCTTGTCTGGGGAATTCCAGGGACAGAGGAGCCTGGCGGGCTACAGTCCATGGGATCGCAGAGTCAGACACGACTGAAGAGACTGAACACGCAGCACTTACCATGCACCTTTATGGAAAAGTGAACCTAATGTATATTCTTATTTCCCCCTTTCTTCCACAAATGTACTGAGCTCTACGCATTGCTCTGCGCCCTGCATCTTTCACCTAGCAGTGTACCTTGTCACTCTTTCTCTTCAATACTTAGTCTGTTTACCCATTCTATTCTCCTAGGTGGAGATACCATCATTTATTTTACCAGTCCCTTCTTTATGAGCACCAGTTATATGTAATCTTTTGCTGTTGCAGATAATACCTAAACATATTTTTTTAATCCATCCACTTGTTTCAGACTCCTTTGTCTCCATTCTAAGCTACCACTATCTTTTACTCGACTCTGCTAAATAGCTTCCTAAATGCTTGATCCAAATCATCTCTTGCCCTCTCTTCTCACAGCAGCCAGAGTGCATTTCCAAATCATGACTTTGGTCATGTCATTCCCCTGTTTAAATCCCTTCTGTGCTTTTTGGGTAAAGACAAACCCCTCATGATTGCATGAGCCTTTTCTAGCCTCCCCTGCCCACTGTCCATCCTCACTTTCACCCACTCCGCCTTCCCCTTTGCCACTCCACCCCTCTGGCTGCCTTCAGAGTTCTTTTTTTGTATATGTTGTTCCCTCTAAGTAAAATATTCTCCCCTCCTCTGTTCACCTCGTTTATTTCTACTTGTCCTTCAGATCTCGGCCTACTACCCTACTCTTCTCTACTCCCCTGATCTCCGTGCAGGTCAGAGCTCAGGATTATATGTTCTCACTTAGTACCATATGCCTCTTCTGCATCACCCTTGTCCCAGTTGTGGTTTCATGTTTGTTTGATTCTTTGATTCATATCTGATTCCTATTCCCCCTTCATGAGATCCATGAAGGTGGAGGTCTTACCTGTCTTTGTTTATCATGAAGCCCCTGCAGCTAGGAAAATTATTGACTGGATTAATGAAAGAATGAGGCATATAGGGGGCCAAGCAGAGGACCTGACATGTAGTAGGTGATCAATAAACATCACTCTCCTTGCCATCACTGTCTCCTCTGAAATGTTAGACACTTTCTGGTTCCATCTCAAGTCCCTTTGCTTTTTACCCTGTACATGCTCTCTTCAGCTGTCTCATAGCTTCCACCACCATGCACATGCAAACAGAGGGTTTCCTGCCCCAGTTTCTGATGTGCCTCAGGCCCCTGTATTAATGCTACCTCGTCCTCCAGAATGTAAATAGAGGCAAAGAGTAGACTGTGTCTGTATTTGCTTACAATGATCTCCCCAGCCCCTAAAGCACACAATATTCACCTAATTAAGTGCACGAATAAAGGGCCCCATGCTAGGATGGAGAGCTGCCTCCTCCAGATGGGGCCTCTTTCTAGGCAGAGAGAAGGGCTGTGTGCCAGGTGCCAGGTCCTACTTGTGCTGGACCCTAGCAGATCCCTCATACTCAGAGTACGAGGGTGAAGATGGAATTCCAGGCAGCACTTAAAGCCAGGAGCCAGTCATCCACAAACCAGCCAACCTCTCCTGGGGGGTTGGTTCACCCCATCTGCAAACCACAAGGCAGTCTTTGGCCAGAGAGGGCAGCTCGTGAGAACACATGCCAGTATTTCATCACCAAGTCACCCTTAAGGGGATCACGCAGCCAGCCATGGCCAGTGGTAAAGCATCAGAGGGGATGAAGGCCCAGGCTGAGGCCCCATGAGCCAGGACAGGGAGCTGAAGTTGAAAACTCTCACCACTGAAGGGGGACCAGGCCACCCTGCTCCCAAGCTCAGGGCCTTCCTAACAAAGGTCAGGGATTGGGAGGCCCAGTTGAGGGGTAGAGAAATTCTACTTGCAGCCCTGACACTGCCTGTGGCACAGCCTTCTACAATGTGCAAGTCTGAGCAAAGTCCAGGCCCCTGCTCTGTGCGCCATGAAAACTCTCACAGGGTGTTCTAAGTCAGAGCTGAACGGGTCCTTTGAGACCACTAGTTCCACCCACCTGGTGCTTCTAATGGGACAAATGAGTCTTAGATTAAGGCAGAGACTGTCCTGTGGCTATTAACCAGCAGGTTGAACTATCTGGCTTATCTCTTGGCCAGTTGCCTTGGGCCTACTTGGCCCCACAGAGCTGACAGTCTCTTCCTGCTTACATTCTACAGAGGAGAGGCAGTCCATGATTTTTTTGAATTAAGTAAAATATGTAACATGAAAGATAGAGAAAAAGAAAGCAGTGAAGGGGGAGAGAGTGCTAGGGATTTAGGATTTTAGGTGGAGTGGTCAGGGAAGGTCTCCTTGAAAAGGAGTCATGTGAGCCAAGCTCTCTATGCTGTGCTGAGGGCACGCCTGGGAAGGACCCTCAGACTCAGACTGGTTTCCCCCAGGGCCACAGTGGGAGGGCTTCCTGAGACATAGACACTTGGATTTTGGCCTGGTCACAGGGTCAAGAATTGGCATATCTTCCAAAACTGAACCTGGGCACAAAACCAAAGGCCTGTAACACTTTAGTTCAGGGAATGACAATAATAACAATAGTAAATACACACTACTACCTATAAAATAGATACACAAGGACCTACTGTATAGCATAGGGAACTATGCTCAATATTCTGTGATAACCTATATGGAAAAAGAATATATATATATAACTGAGTCAGTTCGCTGTTTCTTGAAACACTGTAAATCAAGTATACTTCACTAAAAAATAAACTTTAAAAAATAGCAATGATAATAACAATAGCATTGAACTGGCACTGGGCGCCTGCCATATGCCAGACACTGTTTCGAGCATGCTATGTGTGTTATTTCATCCTCATGATGACCTTATGAGGTAGGTGCTATTCTTATGCCCATTTGATAGATGAGAAAACAGAGGCTTAGCGCAGTTACCGAACTTGTCCAAGGTCAAAAAGCTAATGAACAGCAGAGTGATGTTTGGATCCTAGGTTGTGGGCTTTGTAGACGGCTGCAGATTTTAGCTGCCTGGGCTGGGGTTTTCTGGAGACAGAAGACAGTTCCATGTTCTCCTGGGCTCTCTGCTGTGCCCCCAGAACCAGGCAACTCAGCAGGAGCTGAAATGCCGTGTCTAACGTGGCAGCTGACTGGGGGGTAGGGCTGCACTGGGGGCCTCCACTGGGGAAGTGGACTTCTCTACTGAATCATGAAAAAGAAAGAAAGTGAAGTTGCTCAGTCGTGTCTGACTCTTTGCAACCCCATGGACTGTATACCGCCAGGCTCCTCTGTCCATGGGATTTGCCAGGCAAGAATATTGGAGTGGGTTGCCATTTCCTTCTCCAGGATATCTTCCTGACCCAGGGATTGAACCCAGGTCTCCAGCATTGTAGGCAGATGCTTTACCGTCTGAGCCACCAGGGAAGTCACTGAAACATGAGCTCTGTGAATTCAGAGTTCTTGTCTCTTTGGCCCACTGTTCCCTCACCAGTGCCTAGAAGAGTGCCTGGCACATAGTAGGTGATCAATTAATATGGGGATCAGTGAGCAAATAACAGAATGAATGAACATTCCATTCTCATCTACCAAAGGCTGGCCATCTTTCCAAACAGCCAGGAAATCTGGGTTTCTGCCTCCTTGAGAATGCGAGGCAAGAAAAGGCATGGAGGAACAAGGAGCAAGGGAGACTCAGATGAGGCAGAGCCCAGAGTTAAGGACTGGGAAGGTGATGGGAAGGGGTCCAGAGAGGCCCCTCAGTGTGAGCACTGGGCTGTGTGCTGTACATACACCACACAGCTCCAGGAGGCAAGGATTGCTGTAATCCCTAACAGAAAGACTAGGAAACTGAGATGCAGAGAGCTAAATGATTTGCCCTAGATCAGGGGTCCTAAACCTCTGGGATCTAACACCTGATGATACAAGGTAGAAATGATGTCATAATAATAGAAATGAAGTACACAATAAATGTAACAAGCTTGAATCATCCCAAAACCATCCCCAACCCTGGGGAAAAATTGTCTCCCTGGTGCCAAAAAGGTTAGGGACTGCTGCCCTAGATGACAGGGGCATTGTAGAGAGGAGCTGGGATTGGCATGGCAGGCCACTTGCTTGCTGTGGTCCCCAGCTGGAGTGCAGTCAGAAGTGCCCCCTACTCTTTGCTGTCTGCCCTCACCCACCTCAACCTCCTCAGCTCCTCTGCTCGTAGTTGTCCCCAAACTCTGCCTGGGAGCTGGCCCTGCTGCTTCAGTCTCCCTGAGAAATAGGGGCTCCAACACACCAGCCCCTCTCTTCCATTACCCATCTATAAATTCATGCCCAGGCCAGACCCAGCGTGAAAGAACAGGCTGGGAATGAGACATATCCAGTTTCAAGTCCTGGCTCCTCCATTTAGTACTCAGAGAGGCAAACCTTCTAGCTCACGGACCCTTAGTTTCCTCCTCTGTAAACAGGGGATACTGTCCCATAAGGCTGTTGTGAGGATTAACTGAAATCACTCAGGGAGAGAAGCTGGGTTCCAGGCAATCTAGGAACTAGGAGAGGTGGTCATAGTAATCCACCACATTACAGCTTACACAGCACAGTCCCATTCATTTTGGGGTCCCCTTTATTCTGTACAACCATCCCACTGGGATGAGTATTATACTCAATTTCACAAATGAGAAAATAATTTGCCCAATCAAAGGCATGTCATCTGGAGGTCACAACGCAGGGATGCAAAGCTGAGTGCATGTGACTCCCAGGTGTATGGGATGCCCTCTTCATCACAGGGCCAGCCCTCTTTCACTGTCACCTGTCAGGTCTGGGGGAGATGGTTGTAGTCTTATATAAGGGCTGCTCTATCCTGATCACCTGCTCCAAAGCAAGGCTCAGTGTACTGTGTGACTTTTTTGAGGCCAGAGCTTTACGAAGAGTTTTCCTCCCAGCCCTGTCCCCCACGTGACTCCTTGATGGCAGCAACAAATAAAGGAAAATGGCTGTTTGGTTGCAAAGACAGGAAAAGGGGAGACAGGTCAGCAGGAATACCATGCTGGGGAGGTGCAGTTCAAAGCCATCAATACTGTGTCTATGGTCATCCTTAGAGGTGGCCTACCAGAGTCCTCAACAACAGCCTATCCCATCATGGAGTCACAATAGCTACTTACCATGCAAGTCTCAGCCTCGTGTCTCCAGCTGTGCAGCACAGAGGTGGGATGGTTCCCTTGGACAGAGCACGTCTCTTTTTTGCTGTTGCCTGCAAGGTCTTCTCTTTACCTTTAATGGCCTGTTAATTTTCTATACATGGCCTGTCCATATATAGATTTATTCTTATTTTTTTCTACTCAGTCCTTAGAGCAAATGCCCTTTCTCCTTGAGAACTCATACCTTCTTTCAATTCTGAAAAATTCTCAGCTACTGTCTCTCAAGTGCTGCCCTTTCCTCATTTGTTCCCCATTATCTGTATGGACTTTCTGTGAGGCTTAGGCTGGAGCCTCTTGGTATGTGCCTTCATACCTTTTAACTGCTTGTTCGAAGGTTGTGTCTATGCTGGTGTGACTCACTCGGTACTAGCTTTCAATTCATTAATTCTTCCCATGACTGGGTCCTATCTATAGCTACCCCATTTATGGCACTTTTCTTTTTTATTTTAATGACCACATTTTTTTCAAATATTTGTAATTGATTTTCTTTTCCTATCTCACTTCTTGCTGTTGTGCAATCATATCTCATCCTTTTAAGGACTATCATGCCTTCATTTATCTCTGCGAACACCCTAGACATGCTTATTTTCAAAATCTGTCAGCTTGCTCTCCAAAACCTCATCTGGAATAAATTTATGTACTGATTGTAAACTTTGTTGGCTCTCTCCAAGCATTAGATTTCTTTATATGTTTTGGAATTTGGGGTTGCAGCCTCATTGGGAGAGGAAGAGATGGTGCTGTTTTTGTTTGTGTTAATGTTCTATTGTCTGTCTCTCTCCCTTAGTGCTACCACACCCTCCCCATCCAGGGCGTTCATGGTTGCCTACACTGGTCCCTCATACCCCCCAGGCCACAGTCAGGTCTTCCCTAGGGGGTGTTAGGGGTCTTTGGCTCCAGTGAGTACTTATGGCTCACTTCACTCCTTGGTCATGAGTCCAGGTCTGGCCCCTCCAGCTCCGCATGCCCAATACAGTCCACACTGGCTTGTAGGCAGAACTCTCAGCAGCAGCAGGCATTTCCAGCTCTTCCTGGGAGGGCCCTCTCCCTCCTCCCTCTGACTTCCATAGTGAGCCTGGTTCCAGCCTCCCACCCCAAGGTGGAGACCTTGTAGCTCCCCAGGAGCTGAATTCTGGGCACCCCACCACCTGTGCTCCAACCTAGGGGCTGGTAGGCTGCTGCAGCACCTGCTGCTATGTGCTTCTGTGCATACCAGGTGTCTGTCAGTTTTTGAGCCAGGCTGTCTTTGGGTTTTCTCTTTTTACAGTATGTTGGTGATCCATCACTCTGAGTTTGGTGCAAAGGGATCTGCAGCTAGCTTAACTGGAAGTTCACTGTGATTCTATTGTGTGTGCTTTATGTACCATCATTACAGATTAACCAATCCCCTAATATTTTGCTTTTAGGTTGCTTTCCATTTTTGGCTAATACAAACATGAAGGCAGTAAACTTCCTTCACATACTTGTCTAATTCCTAGTGCAAATTTGGGGATGAAGGATGCAGCAATGTTTCAGCTGGATATGCGTTACTTTCATATGCACCACCCCAGTCATCACTACCCCACCATCACCAATACACTGTCCCCAACATCTGGTCTGGAACAGAACCGATGAGGCCCTAGAAAATGAACAATACTGTGCTTTTGTGAACTCTACCTTGGTGTTCAGGGGTGAGGCATTCTCAGACCACTTCTTCCCTGTTTCTGGCTTGTCTGGAACCCCAGACCCCTCCCAAGGGCTATTTCAGTTAATCTACATGACATCCCAGCAGGATAGGGTAACATTAGCCTCACTTCACCAAGGACAAAGCCAAGCCTCAGAGAGGCGAGAGGACCACCTAGGCTGTCACTGGTAGGAAGGAGCCTACGTGACGCTAAGGAGAAGCACAGATGTTTCCAGTCCACTGAACTGCAGAGAGAGGCCTTCAGGGCTTCTCTGAGCCAGGTGTTCAGGAACTTGGTGCCCTCCGTAGGGACGTGGCCTTCATGGATTGTGGGCAGCGCCTAGATGTCTGGGTTTAGGAGGCTCCAGGGCAGCCTCCACCCCATGTGGGACAAGTGCCAGCTTTGCCACTTGAGCTCAGCCACTCACTAGCCAAGCAGACACGGGCTCTGCTTCCTCTGCTTTCTCAACCAGAGGCAGCTAGGTACAGGGGAGAGCACACGGACCTGGGATTCAGCTAGACCTAGAGTTTCTTTTTTCTTTTTATGTCAAATACTTTTTAAAACTTGAAGTAGAGTTGGCTTACAATACTGTGTTAGTTTCTGATGTATAGCAAAGTGATTCAGTTAACATACATATATATTCTTTTCCATATTCTTTTCCATTATATTAATAGTTTATTATAAGGTAATAAATATAGTTCCCTGTGCTACATAGTTGTTTACAGACCTGGATTTCAATACGAGCTCTGCCACTTTTCTGCTGCTTGAGCTTGGGTAAGTCACTTCACCTTTCTGGGCCTTAGTTGCCACATCTGTAAAATGGCTTAATAAGGCCTCTCTTGGAGAAGCATTGTTAAGATGAAAGGAAGTCCTATATATTTGGCAAGTAAAAGAGACTCAAAGTCTGTTTCTGACAAGACGGGTGAAAGGTAACTTTTCTAAGCTTGCCCAGCCAATCAGCTGGGGCTCGCTCAGTCCTGACTCCACATCATTTATTCTTCCCAGTGCAAGAGCCTGGCCTCCCTCAGTCCTGTATTTCACTGTTCTTCTGTCCCACTGTGTTCGCTCCTGCCAGAGAAGGACTGAACCCAAGGAGCCTGAAGCTCTGACCCCTGCGCACCCTTCATTAGCCCCTGCTTGCCTCTGTGGCGATGCTTTGCAGAGCTGGGCTGCCTGACACAGGCATGAGCAGCCTGTGGATACCCAGGAGGCTCCACCTGTGTCCCTGGATCCAACCCAGGTGTGAGCCTGATGCCCAGTTTGGCCAGCTGTGGCACATGGGGTGGGAGTGGGGGCTACAAGGCTTTGATCACCAGAGAACATGAAGCTGCAATCGCTGAGGCCTGGGCCTCCAGGCTGCTCAGAACCTGGGGCTGGAGCCTGCAAATATGTCTGTCTGCTGTCTCAGGGGCATCAGCAGCCTCTTAGAAGCGAGAGGAGACCTTCCTATTCTAGCAGCACCTGCACTTGCAATGCCTCTGAGGGCCAGTTAGGGCTTGGGCAGGCCTTGGGAATTTCTGAAGATGTGCAGAGCATGTCAAAGCCATGAGCTTTAATCTGTCCCCGCTGCCCTGGAGAGAGTGGCCAGGGGGCCAGAGCCCAACCACTCCACAGATGGGCATCGGAGAAGGCCAGTTTCAGGCCCATGGTGGCTCAGGACAGAAGCTGTGGCCATGTGGGGATTGCCTTTGTGCAGAGTTGTGGGCTTCCCTAGTGGCTCAGATGGTAAAGAATCTGCCTGCAATGCAGGAGACCTGGATTCAATGCCTGATTCAAGAAGATTCCCTGGAGAAGGGCATGGCAACTCATTCCAGCATTCTTGCCTGGAGAATCCCGTGGACAGAGGAGCCTAGTGGGCTACAGTCCATAGGGTCACAAAGAGTCAGACATGACTGAAGCAACTGAGCGTGCACACACGTGGCATATGAAAATATTTGATCCTGAGCTCAATGTATGGGAATAGGATGCTGTAAGCAGAGGTGAAGCTGGGACCCTGGGAGCCCCAGCTGCCCACAGCTCTCACAGATTAAAACCTGCATCTCAAAACAGGCAGAAAGACTCTGTCTTGGTGCCAAGCAAGATGATAGTTGAAAACCCGGGCTCTCCCAGCCTGGGTCACGGGCATACTCCTGAGTTTCTCTGGCCCCAGTTCACAGCACACTGCCAACTAGGGTTGTTCAACTACAACCTAAACCCTGGAGGCTTTCTACCCTTTCATTTTCCTCCCAGCCCAGCACTCAGTGGCCCTGAGGAATCCCCAAGAGAGGAAAGCTCTGGTGGGGAACCCCCTTGCTAGAGAGTATCAGTTTGGTTCATGATGTACAGGTTTGCCCAGTCATAACAAGCAAGGCCTGTGTTGTTGCTTCATGCTTTGCACAGGTAATGGTAGTGTTTCCTGGCTCCACTGGGCATGAGGGCTTCCCGGAGTAGGACAGACGAGCCTGGGAGTTCACCCACAAGCCTCCATCCTTCATTGGCTGGGGAGGTCTTGTGGGGTGGTCTTCTCTCCCACAAAAGGGCACTTTGCCTGAGTATCACCAGGCTCTGGGAGCAAGCGAACTCCGGACCCAGAAAACCTGTTCTTAGAGAAGGTCTGCACACATTTTCCCTGGATTTATCAATCATCAGGCTTCTTGGCTTTGTCCCCTGGGTGACGGGTCCAAGGACAGATGGGGCTTTGGGGATTCGAACACACAATCTGTTCTTCCCTCTACTATTCTCCTCTCCCAGCCTGATCAAAGGTTGCCCTGGGACCTGACTTCTCTGTTCCTTTACCACTGGGTTCAGGGGCATGGCCAGGGGCTAGAGTGCTGAGATAAGCCACCCAAGCCCAACTGGACAGAAAACTAGTGATGCTTAGATGTGAATGGGTCTTCATCAGTCACAAATCACATTTCCTGATTCAGAGACTCACCAAGTAGCAATGTCAAGACAGTTCCATCTGCCTCAGCCCCCTTGCATTGCAGCTGAGTTGCTTGAGGTCCAGAGAGGACAAGAGATCACATAGCAAGACAGTGACAAACCCCAGGTCTCCAGACTCTCAGTTCAAGGCTCTTTCTGCCATACTCATGACCTTTCCTGAAGAAGTGGTAAGTGCGAGAAGCTGGGGGTGGGGGATTCACAAGACAGGGAGTCAAGAGGAAGAATGTGAGAATGGAAAGTTGCTGGGAAGCAAAGCCCCCAGCGCTGAGTGGCAGCCCACCCTGGAGACATCAGCCTAGCTATCAAGCTGCTTCCATTGCTAAGGATTAGCACAAACATCCCCCAGCTGGGGGCCTCCCTGCTGGCCAGCTGTGCAGGCTTTGGGTGGCGTGCCCCAGATGTGGGAGGCCCCAGGCTGGAGGCTGGACTTTCTCTCTAGTGACGTTGTGTGCTCTCCCGGCATTCAGAGGGCATGGGCCAGCCTCTGGCTCATCTCTGCTGTCAGGCCCGGTGAAGGACAGTCAACACTCCTGGCTGATCAAAGGCACTCCCACCCTCTAGCCCCAGGAGTGCTGGAGGCGAAGGGGAGTGGGGAGAGCCCAGATGCCATCCTGCCATGCTTTGAAGTCCCACTGCAGCCTGGGAAGTAACTGACTTTGGAGTGGGACCTCTGGAGCACAAACTAAACAAAAATCCTTGCCATGTGTTACAATGGAGGCAGGAGAGCCGAGTCCTAACACCTTCGGCCGGTACCTTCACCTCTCAGTACAGTGGCCTCCCCAACTGGGTCATTTGGGTTCCACAAGTAAGGGCCAAACCAGTTCTGCCATTTCATGACTCTGATTTTCTCTTCCTTCTCCCTAAGCTCAGGTGGGCACAGAGGCCCAGGGCAGGCTGGTGCTCAGGGGTAGATGGAGTCTGGCACCAAGGGCAGGATGGATGGGATAACTGGAAGTAGAGTCAATTCATTCACTAATTTATTCATTCATCCATCACTGAATACGTACCATGTGCCTTAATCTGACAGCTTGGAAATAGGACACAGTAACGTGTTGCTCCATGACCCAAGAGACCTAGATTCTGAATTGGCCCAAGCCCTTATTGTGCATCAAATCTGTTCTAGAGCTGGGATGACTATGCCTGTTCTTAACTTCCAGCTGGCAGGGGCCATATCCAGCAGGGGTTTTTGTTGAATCTGTCTCCAGCTAATTTAAACTGGAAATGAATCTCCTGGAAGACTTTGGGATGGCTCAGAGTCTGCTCTGGGAAGGTGGGGAATCAACCTCGGAGAAAGGACGGGCACCCAGCAATGCAGGGAAGACTGTTACAGGGCCAAGGGACAGTCAGGCTGGTTTACTACATTTGGCACTGCTCTTCCTCCATCCCTTACTAGATGACAAAGAAATTGGGAACCATTTCTTAAATGCCTGTGTTTCTTTACGTGGGAAGAAAGTGATTGGCTGTTAGGGACCAGGGCTTCCCAGGTGGCACTAGTGGTAAAGAACCCGCCTGCCACTGCAGAAGACAAATGAGACGTGGGTTCAATTCCTGAGTCGGGAAGAGCCCCTGGAGAAGGAAATGGCTACCCATTCCAGTATTCTTGCCTGGGAAACCCAATGGACAGAGGAGCCTGGTGGGCTATAGTCCATGGGGTCACAAAGAGTCGGACACAACTTAGCACACAGGTGAGGGGCCAAGGGGAGGGGACTCTTTGAGCTTCTGACCTTCTCCCCTCACAGATTCCTTTCTCTCCCTACCATTTCACCAGCTACTGCAGCCTGGACTCAAACTGACTTTGTTTTGGACCCTAAAACCCTGGACCCAACACCCTCAAGAACCCCCAGGCTTTCTGAACTTGCCATATGGCCAAAGAACTTCTTTTCCTCCTCACATGTGCCCTTCAGAGTCACATCTGGAGGGGCCATCCTAGCCATTTCCCTTACTAGTCTGGATCACCTGGCCCCAGGTGAATTCAAAGCCCAGTGATCTAGAGCATGATGTTACCTCAGGGTCAACCATGAATGTGGGGTGCCAAAAGCCTTTGCCACCTGCTGAGGAAGGCATCTGCAGGAGGAACAGGATGGCCCAAACCCGTGATTGCGCTCAGGAGAGTCAGTCAGAGCGGAACCAGTCTGCTCAAAGTGCCAGGGGCTGAAAGAGCCTTGTGTCAGCTTGCCAAGGAGTCAGCTATGCGGGGGACCAGGCCAGGCTGAGTATGGGAACCATGCTGGGGACCTCCTGATACCAAGCTCCTCTCATAGCTGTTCCAAGAACCCTCCAATCAGAGACAAAGGGCATCTCCTGTCCTCCCTGTAGCCCCCTGAGATTCTATCAAGGTAAAGGCCATGGGAGAAAAGTAAAGCTTTTCTTCAGGCTTCACGCCTCAGGACATTAGGAACATTATGTAGCTTGCTCAAGGTTATGTAGATGATAACAAGTGACTTGGAACACCCAGGTCCTTGAGCAGGCAACAATGTACTCTAGCAGGGACTGCATCATACCCCAGATAGCTTTCTGGACTCTCTTTTCCCCTGGGCCTCCTGCCTCAGGCCTTAGCTCACTTGCTGAGGACCACAGTGTGTCAGGATTTGAGGAGATCTGAGAGATTAGTTGTCCACCCCAGCCCACATAGCCATGTACACACATACGCACACACTCAAACACACGCAGAACACAGATGGGAAATGTGAGGCTTGGGGAGGAAAACGAGAATGAATGCCAAAGATGGACAACGATTCAGTAGGCTCAGAAGCCAGATCTCTGGACTTCTCCAGCAGTTTTCTCAGTGTCCAGGCCTGGCTGCATCCTTGTCCTGCCAACTTTGCAAGCAAGCCCAAGCAGCTATGACTCCCAGCTCCTCTGTCCACCCTGTCCTAAGCTCTGTGGTCAGGGCTCAGCCTGCAATCAGAGAAGACCCCAGCCTCCACATGAGCACAGAGAACAGCAGGGTCAGCGACTGCTCCCAAGCCCCACCCAGTGGAAGAGCCACCCACTTCTGGCCCACATCCTGTCCTTTCAATAGCAGGTACAAAGAAGCGATTGGTAGCAGAAAGAATCCATGGGAAAAGGTAGGTCCGGATGAGGCAGCCCAGACTGCTAATGGAAGAGGCAGCTCCTACCCCTTCCATCAAAGCCTTGGAATCCAGAACTGCAAGGGCCCCAGGGAGGAAGTAAAAGGAAGCTGAGTTGCTAAGTGGCCTGCCCCCAGCCCCGGCTGCAGATGCCTGGCTGGCTGGAAAGAGGGGAGGCCAGCAAAGGAATGATAATAACCATCCCTCGCATCTGGACAGCCTTTTTACACACCACTAGCTGGCTCTCCACCCCTTCTCTTATCTCAGCCACACAAAAGGGTCCTTATCCCTATTGGACAGATGGAGGCTCAGAGAGGACCAGAAACCTGCGTCAAGTTGCCCAGCAAATCAGTGGTGATGGTAGGTGCCATTCTGCACTCCAAGATTCCACATCTTGGGCATATGTCCTTTGCTTTCTGCCTTGCCTATAGGCCCAGGCCCCAGGTACTGAGTGCTGCCCCTGCAAGGGGGCAAAGGGCATGGCTGTCCAGATTGGGAGGGACTGTGAGAGAGGAGTAGGGTCTGGGGTGGGGAGGGTGATGAGGACCAACATGACAAAATAAACGTCTACCCCTTTCCCGAGTTTCCCTCACTGCCCTCTCATCTGAAGAACTGTCTTTAGCACTTCTTTTAGGAGAGATCTGCTGGCCACACATTCTCTTAGTTTTCCTTCATTTGAGAATATCTTCACTTCCACTTCATTCTTGCAGGATATTTTCACTGGAGATTGAATTTGGATTGACAGTTCTTCTGGGATTTTAGTAATGTGGTGGCATTTCCTTCTGACCACCATGGTTTTGGATGACAACTCCCCCATCATCAATGCCCAGGTCTCTTCTGACTTCAAGGACCTGCTTGAAAGGTGATTTTGTAAGGAGAATGATATCTGGGGACTGGGAGTTGAACCACAGCTCCACCACCTCTGAGCTAAGGCACAGTGGATGAGTTTCCCTACCACTGTGAACCTCAGCTTTGGCCCTGTTGCCATGCGAAAGTGCCAGGAGGACAGATGTCACACTACAGGCCTCTCTTGTGGTCCTGGCATTCTCTGTGTCTCTAAGAATGATCAAATTCCCCAAGAAGGGGAGTTCTTCGTGAAGAGGAAAGAGAGAGACTCTGAAGAGATGCCCTTTGGCCCTGTCTGCCCATGGGAGAGGTGGCCTGAGTCCTACACCTTTTGTCTCCTACCTGCTGAGACAAGAAGGGTTCTTAGGATGTTTCTGGCTTACCTGCACAGCTCCCAAATCCTAATCAACTAGGTAGAGTCCCTCATTTTCCCCTCACTCAGGACATTGCAAAGTCTACCTTCTGTGTGGATGGGGCAACCTCCAGGACCACCCGATGTCTGTCCCCCTCCACCCTACAATACACTCCAACTGCCAGGTCTCCCCACACGCTCCCATGCTCTTTCAGGCCTCCATTTTGTTTCCTCTGCCTGGCAAGTCCTTTTGCCCTTGTGCACTTGAAAAGGGCTTGCAAAAGCGATGCTGTCTCTTACTTCCCCTCTCTTTGCCTCGGTTTTCTCATCTGTATGTTGAGGATAATAATAATACCTACCTCATCAAGTTGTTATGAGGATTAAACAAGCTACTCCTTGGAAAAAGCTTTGAACAATGTTTGGCCCATAATAAGTACTCCAGAAACATTAACTTATTCTTGTAATTATCAGTGACATGATTATAGTATAGTGATTAAGTACACAGACCCTAGATCCAGACTGCCTGTGTTCAAATCCCAGCTCCAATGCTAGCTGTGGCACCTCAATCATGTCATTAAACCTCAATGGGCTTCAGTTTCCTCACCTTTAAAAGCGGGGAGGGGGGGATGATAATGTTGTCACAAAGATCAAATAAGACAACATATATGAGCACTTATTATAAAGCCTGGCACATGGCAAGCTCTTAATAAATATTCACCATTAGTTTCATGACAGTTATCATTCCAGTTTCCTTCTTTCTTAGAGAGGGAGAAGCTACTCCTGGGGTAAGTCCATCCATGAACACATGCAGTTCTTGGACCACATCAAGCTCCCAGTTCTGGCCAGGAGACACTGTCGTGATATTTCCCACATCTGTGACTTGGCAGACCTGTTCTCTATGCCTAAATTGCCCTCTGCCCTGACCCAGCTCCAAGGCCCTATCTTTAAGAAGCCTCCCCCAGGTCTTGCATGTCAGTGGAATGCCAGAGATCCTCCAGGGCACCCCTGATGTGCCCTCTGAAGCTCAAGCAGCAGTTGCCCTGGGCCTGCCTTAGATGGAATTAGTTCTGCTCTAGAGCCCTAGGTTCGAGTCCTAGCTCTGCCCCCTGACTTGCTGCGTGACCTCGAGACAGTGCTTTTTCCTTGATGGACCTCCTTTTTCCATTGTAATATAAGAAGTGTGGCCCAGAGGGTCTCTAAGGCATCTCCCAGATGGGTAAGTCCTAATATGACTCCCCAGGGTCATCCCAGGGCTGAGCTAGCCCCATGCCTGCCACTGAGCATGAGATGAGTTGAATCAGATGGAACTTGAGTGCAGTGATTATAGAAACAAGGATAAATGCTCTGACTCGGTGCCCACTCCTCTGCCGCCTGCCTGCTCTGACTGCCCAACTCCCCGACCTCTGTAACTGTGGGGTAGAGGGAAAAGCCTGGCTTCTGCCTGGAGCCTGGAGTGCTGGGGCCCAAGCAGGAATGTTCCAGGGTTTATTTTGGTGCTCTAAATTGGAAGGCTGGAGGCTCTAATTTAGCCTTCCCTGCCTGGAGCAGGAGCCCAGGCTGGGGTGGCCTGCCTTGCTGCCAAACATGAGCCCCCCACCAGACCACAGCCCAACCTCAGAGCTGCCTGTGGCCGGCCCTGCATAGCAACACTCCAGACAACAAAGGGCCCTTAACCCTCCTCCTCTAGCAGCAACCCTGGTGGTGGCTGCTGTTGCTCTGGGGCTAGGCGGGCTGGGGCCCAGAACAGGACGTGGGGTGGCTGACAGAACATCAGAAGGCTCAGACAGTTCCTGTGCCCGCTCTGGGCACCCTCCCTCAGGGAACCTTGGCAGGGCCACACGACCTGCCCGCTCCAAGCTGGGCCAGACTGAGAAGTGTGGCCAGTGGAAATTAAGGCTGAGAGACCAGAGGGCCACTGGGCTTTAAGGGAAGGGCCAGCTGTTTTCCATCTTCACTGAGGGCTGAGGGAGAGGAAACAGCCAGGGAAAACAGTGAGGAGGCCTGAGGGTTCAAAAGACTAGCCTTCCATCCTAGGCAACTGTGGAGAGGTGACTGGATCTCCAGCCATGCTGCTGCAACCCACCCTCCACGCTGCTAGGAGAGGCATTTTGCCTGCAAAGACTTGATCAGATTCTTTCTTTAATGAAAACACTTTGATGGCTTCCTACCACCTACAAGAGAAAGTTCAACCCTCCATTAAAAAGCTGAGGCCCCTCGTTCTGTGGCCATAGCCTACTTTTCTACATTACTCCCCATGCCTCTCCCCACCCCACCCCTCTACAATATGGCTGCTCCAGCTGCTGGGCTTTCCCCAGTTGCTCCCATGTTCTCTCAGGCCTCCATTTTGTTCCCTTTCCTGGGGAATCCTTTCTCTCTTGTCCACTGGGCAAATTCTGCCTTATGGAAGTTCCAGCTCAAATGTTTCCTACTCTATTACACAGTTACACTGTTTCCTCTTCGGTGCTTCCACAGCACTACCATCAGACGCTCATTCATTCAACCAGGCTTCACTGAGCACCTGCTAGATGTCAAACACTATTCTAGGCACTGGGGATACAACAATTGAAAGTGGTAAGTCACAGACCCTACCCTTGTGGAATTTACATTCCAAAGAGACAGCAAATAAGTAATCAAATGTATAAGATAATTTCCGATATTGAGATTTACAGAGGGTGCTGGTAAATGTTTAACAGCCAGCTCTGGAGAGGGAGAGCCTTGACCTGCAATGTCTACTGATTTCTGTTGTGTAAATTCTCCTATCATGGCTGAGTCCAAGTGACCAATGAGAAGTCACTCAACAGTGAGTTGGGAAAGGTCAGTGAGGGGCAGCTTCAGCACATTGGTGGTGCAGGCCTAAAATAAAAGGAAACAAAGTAACAAAAGAGAGAGTAACTGAGGCACAGAGGTGGGGTGTTACCAGATTAGATTAAGTGAGGGGGTAAATCCTGGAAGGTCTCTCTGAAGAGGTGACATTTAGGGGATGACCTGAATGACCAGAAGCCAGCCACACAGAGATCTGGCACATTGGACTTTTAAAAATACTTTTTCTAGATGCCCAATATAGCTCATTATTAGAGAAATGCTAATCAAAACTACAATGAAGTATCACCTCACTCTGGTCAAAATGGCCATTATCAAAAAATCTACAATAAATGCTGGAGAGGATGTGGAGAAAAAGGAACGCTCTTGTACTGTTGGTAGGGATCTAAATTGATACAGCCACTATGGAAAACAGTATGAAGAGATTTTTTTCCTTAAAAAAAAAAAACACTAAGAATAAAGCTACCATATGACCCAGTAATCCCACTACTGGGCATATACCCTGAAAAAATCATAATTCAAAAACACACATGTACCCCAATGTTCATAACAGAACTATTTACAACAGCCAGGACATGGAATCAACCTAGATGTCCATCAACAGGTGAAAGGGTAAAGAAGTTGTGGTACATATATACAACGGAATATTACTAAGCTATAAAAAGGAATGCATTTGAATCAGTTCTAGTGAGGCGGATAAACCTAGAGCTTGTTATACAGAGTGAAGTCAGAAAGAGAAAAATATCATATATTAATGCATATATATGGAATCTGGAAAAATGGTACTGATGAATCTATTTGCAGGACAGGAATAGAGATGCAGATGTACAGAATGGACTTGTGGGCACAGGGAGGGGAAGAGAGATGGGACAAATTGAGAGAGTAATGTTGACGTAATACAATATCATGTGTAAAATAGATAGGTAATGGAAAGCAGCTGTATAGGACAAGGAGCTCAGCTTGGTGCTCTGTGATTCACATTGTTGTACAGCAGAAACCAATACAGTATTGTAAAGCATTATCCTCCAATTAAAAATAAATAGAAAAAATAAAGATATACAATGAAAAAAATACCTTTTCTATTGAGGTATAATTTACATACAGTCAAATGCACTGATCTTAAGTGTTACAGCTCCATGAATTTATATATAAATATATATATCTATCGATCTCAATGTCAATGACCAACACCTAGTGGAGAGGTAGAACGTTTCCAGCACCCCAGAAGGCTCTCTGCGGCCTTCTCCCCATTAGCAATCCCCCCACCTGCCCCAAGAGTAACTATTATTTTGATGTCTATCCCCATGGATCAGTTCCATCAGTTCTTGAAGTTCAGACACATGGAATATAAATGTGGCATTCTATAGTATACTCCTTTTTGCACTGGACTTCTTTCACTCAACACAATGTCCAAGAGATTCATCCAGTAGACTATTCTTTTTTTATTGCTGTGCACTGTTCCATCATATGAATATATCCCAATAATGGGATATCAATTGTAATGATCTGTGTCCCTGCCAATCTCCTCCTCAAGTCTGAGAGATAGCTATGTAGAATGGCTGAAACGTGCTGGGCTTTAGAGTCTGCATGAAATGGGCTCAGCCATTCTGGAGCTGCGGGACTCGCAGTAAGAAAGTCCTATCTAGATACATGTACCCCAATGTTCATTGCAGCACTGTTTACAATACCTAACATGTGGAAGCAACATAAATGTCCATCAACAGATGAATGGATAAAGATGATGTGGTATGTGTATGTGTGTGTGTGTGCACACACACGTGCTAAGTCGTTTCAGTCATATCCAACTCTTTGCGACCCTATGGGCTGTAGCCTGCCAGTCTCCTCTGTCCATGGGATTCTCCAGCAAGAATACTGGAATGTGTTGCCATGACCTCCTTCAGGGACTCTTCCCAACCCAGGGAACAAACCTGCATCTCTTATGTCTCCTGCATTGGCAGGTGGGTTCTTTACCACTAGCATCACCAGGGAAGCCAGGTGGACTACTACTAGAATAGTACAGAATACTACTCAGCAATGAAAAAGAATAAAATAATGCCACTTGCAGCAACATGGTTAGACCTATAGATGATCATACTAAATGAAATAAGTCAGAGAAAGATAAGTATCATATGCTATCACTTAAACGTGAAATCTGAAAAAAATATGCAAATGATCTTATTTACATAACAGAAATAGACTCACAATCTTATAAAAACAAACTTGTGGTTACCAAAGGGGAAAGTAAGGGGAGGGGTAAACTAGGAGTTTGGGGTTAACAGATAGAAACTACTATATATAAAGTAGATAAAGAACAAAGACTTACTGTATAGTATGAAAGTGAATTCACTCAGTCATGTCCAACTCCTCGCGACCCCATGGGCTGTAGCCCATCAGGCTCCTCCATCCATGGAATTTTCTAGGCAAGAGTACTGGAGTGAGTTGCCATTTCCTTCTCCACTGTATAGTATAGGGAACTATATCCAGTATCTTGTAATAACCTATAAAGGAAAATATTTTGTAAAGGAATATATATATAATATGTATAACAATCACTTTGCTGTATACCAGAAACTAACGCAACTTTGTAAATCAACTATACTTCAGTTTAAAAAATTCCTTTGTTTGTACCTGCTAAATGGGGAGGATAATGGTAACTCCTCCTCCGAGTGTGGCTAAGAGTTGGAGAAATGATACATGGAAAGCACTAAGTGAAGGCCCTGCTATTAGTGGCTCTGCTTGAGGACTCTCTGGGTGCCTTCCTTTCCTTAGACTCTGTGTGTGTGTGTGTGTGTGTGTGTGTGTGTGTGTGTGTGTGTGTGTGTGTGTGTGTAGAGGGTGATTGTGTGGCTATGTTTTGTGCTCTGAAAAGGCTTCTGAGATTGCTTTTGGGATGGCTGCTTTAAGGGGAGATTTTGAGGGGTCAGAGGTACCTTCACTGCATAGAGGACCTGAGATTTGAGTTGCCTCCCCACCAGGCAGGGCCAGGATGGGTTGGGGAAAAGAAAGAGGTGAGGGACTCCTGACCCCACCAGCGCCCATGGACTGACAGGAGCTCAGGGAATTCAGTGTGTGGTTTCAGCTCCTCTCCACTCTGCATGGGGAGGGAGGCCAGCAAGGATCATTTCCTCCGCTTCACAGCTGCAGGAACCAAGGCTATGAGAAGTAAGTTAACCAAGGTCACACAGCCGGGCAAGTGTTGGAAGACAGATTCAAAACTTGGATGTGTTTGACTCAAAGCCAGTGGATTGAGGGCATCTCATGCATGTCCCGGCCAAGGACCTTGAGGCTGCTGAGTCAGCACCAAGAAGACAGACAAGTTGGGCGAGCTGGTTGGGGCTTTGGCCCAGAGGAGGGCCTTGGGCCTGGAGCCTCAGACTGCAGAGGGGTCAACCCAGGGAGCTCCTGCCAACAAGTCCCGTATGACGGGGCTCACCTGCACATCACAGCATTTATTCTCCCTCCGTGGCTTCCTAGAGGAGAGAGTAGGTGGGAGAGGAGGAGGGCCTAATGGGAACCATGTGTCCTCAACATTCCGGCAGCAGCTTCCTGCCTGTGCTACCCTTGCTTCCCCGTCAGCTCGTGCCTATGTATGGCCTTGTCCTTGGCACTGCCACCTTGGACCCTCCCTCCACTCCCAATTTGCCCCCCTAGGGCTCGAGGGCCAATCTTTCTGTATGACAGACCTTTTTCTTCCATTCACACGGTACTCCTTTCTTTCCCTGAGCCATGGGAGTCCCAGTTGGGCAAGTGCAGGGACAGGTGGAAGGCCCTATGCAAAGCACAAGAACCTATGGCTACCTGTTCCAGTCCCATGGTAGGTTCCCTGAACTTTGCAGTGCCAGGCCCTTCCCTTTGGCTCTTCTGCTATCTGTACAATGGGCTCATCTCTGAGAGCCTTGTCAGTTCTGGGATTCTCACTGGAACTGTGGAGTGGGTGCAGAGTGGAGCATCTTCAAGGACCCATTTCCCTGATGGAGAGCAGCATCACTGACTCCAGCTTGGGGTTGACAGAAGAGCCGTGCAGAGAGAGAGGAGATTGCTTGAATTCTGCTGAGGATGGAGGGATTCTGGGCATGAGGGTGGGGGCATGGGTGGGATCTGATCACTCTGGCCCCTTTTGCTGCAACTCCTCACTCAACATTCATTCAACAAGGCATTTTGGAGTAGCAGCTCCAGCCCAGGTGTACACAGCATTTGGTTCCTGCCCTGGAGAAATTGCAACAGGCCCCTGGATCCTCAATTACAGATTGGAATCCCATCCATAGCATCACCTTTCATCCCTGAAGAAACCTGGGGCCCAACTGTCCAAAGCTGTTTGTTGTTATTCAGTCACTAAATCGTGTCTGACTCTTTGTGACCCCATGGCCTGTAGCACTCCAAGCTTCTCTGGAGTCCAAGGCTATGTGTGTGCTTAGTTGCTCAGTCATGTCCAACTCTTTGCAACCCCATGGGCTGTAGCCCGCCAGGCTCCTCTGTCCATGGGGATTCTCCGGGCAGGAATATTGGAGTGGGTTGCCATGCCCTCTTCCAAAGGATCTTCCTAACCCAGGGATTGAACCCAGGTCTCCCACATTGCAGGTGGATTCTTTACCAGCTGAGCTACCAGGGAAGCCCTAAAACCTAAGACAGGGGCTCAAATCCAGGGCACCTGACCACCACCACCTCACCCCTCTTGCCAAAATTCTTCTCCCTCAAATCTTAGCCTCACTGGCTGATCGTGAAGGCACTTTAATCATGGCTAAGAGCCTGGAGATTAACAAAAGAAGCCTTAACTGGGCACAGCCCAACCACTGGAAAGCTGACTCAGCATAGAAATATCCTGACTGGCTGCAGGCAGAATTCCTGGCTCTTCTCTGTGCCCCCATGGCATTGTGTTTGCCCTTGCTGGCACACCAGGGATCGCAGACAGCCATCTTTCATCATTTATTTGGATATCTGTCTCCTACAGTGGACTGAGGGGTGACTTGAAGGCAGAGCCTGTGACTTGCCTATCTCTGGATCTCCAGGGCCTGGACCAGGCAGACAGAAAAGCAATTCAGTGGGTGCGTGTGGTATGGAATCAACTATTTTGCTCACTAAGTATGGGTTCTTCTAGGTACTATGCCCTTGATGCGTGAGTTCTAGAGGCAGGGGCCTTGGGTTTGTGTTATGATCCCATTAATCACCCCCCACAACTTTGGGCCAATGACTTAACCTTGCCTTACCTTTGTTCGTTGGTAAAACGGGGATATTTGTAGAACTAACTTCATGGGGTTGCTGTGATACACCCTAAATATCTGGTACATACATAGCAAGTGTTTAATACGTGTTCACTACCGCAACTATTACTATTACTATTTGAAGTTAAGGATGTAGAAGGCTATTTCTTATACAGGCTGCCAGAAATGCATATTCTTCATATATGACCAGTTAAAGGTTGGGCGCAAGCCTAGCTCTTCCTAAACTTCCTCCTGCTTAGGAATCACCTTTGGATCTTATGAAAATTCAGATTCTGACTTAGCAGGTCTGGGGTGTGAGGCCAGAGACCACATTTCTAACAAACTCCCAGGTAGCGCTGACCCTGCTGGTCCAGGGACCACACTTTGAGGAGGCCTCGCCAATATTAACTACCAGGGAGATCTACCGTCTACTGGGAAAGTCAGTGTCAGGCCCTGTGCTAAGTGCTACATAAGGATTATCTTATTGAATCCTTGCAACAGCCTTGGTAGGTATGTATTGATGTCCCTACTTTACAGATGAGAAAGCTGAGGTTCAGAAAAGTCAAGTGACTTCCCAAAGGTTGCACAGCTTAGAAGTGGCAGAAGCAGGATTTTAACTCAGGCCAGGCTGACCTTTCAAGCCCCGTTGTTTCCCATTCTGGCAAACAGCTTCCCTGTGGCCTGGAGGACGTCTGTCCCACTGAAAGAGGACTGCAACACAGAACTCAAACCAAATGACAGCAAAAGCCTGGGCACAACTCACCCTTCTTTATGGTCCAACTCTCACATCCGTACATGACTACTGGAAAAACCATAGATTTGACTATACAGAACTTTGTCAGCAAAGTGATGTCTCTGCTTTTTAATACGCTGTCTAATTTTGTCATAGCTTTCTTCCAAGAAGCAAGCGTCTTTTAATTTCATGGCTGCAGTTATAATCCACACTGATTTTGGAGCCCAAGAAAATAAAATTTGCCACAGTTTCCATTATTTCGCCATCTATTTGCCATGAAGTAATGGAACCAAATGCCATGATCTTTTGAGTGCTGAGTTTTAAGCCAGCTATTTCACTCCCCTCTTTTACCCTCATCAAGAAGCTCTTCAGTTCCTCTTCACTTCCTGCCACTAGAGTAGTATCATCTACATATCTGAGATTATTAGTATTTCTCCAGCTTGTGATTCATCCAGCCCAGCATTTTGCATGATATACTCTGCATATAAGTTAAATAAGCAGGGTGACAATATACAGCCTTGATGTACTCCTTTCCAAATTTGGAACCAGGCCATTCTTCCATGTCTGGTTCTAACTTTGCTTCTTGACCTGCACACAGGTTTCTCAGGAGGCAGGTAAGGTGGTCTAGTATTCCCATCTTTAAGAATTTTCCAGTTTCTTGTGATCCACTCAGTCAAAGGGCTTCCCTGGGGACTCAGACGGTAAAGAATCTGCTTACAATGTGGGAGACCTGGGTTCAATCCCTGGGTTGGGAAGATCCCCTGGAGGGCATGGCAACCCACTTCAGTATTCTTGCCTGGAAAATCCCCATGGACAGAGGAGCCTGGCAGGCTACAGTCCATGGGGTCGCAAAGAGTCGGAATCAACTGAGCGACTAAGCACAAAGTATTTGCCTGTCCCCCACGAGCCTGATAAGCAGGCAAGGCAGGGACTTGGACTCCAGTTAAGGCTGGTAAGGACTTAGAGAGCTGTCAGAGTGGATGTAAGTGCAGGCGGGAGGCTATGGGATAGCCCACTGGCTGCCCAGGCCTAGCTTCCTCTTGGTGAGATCCCATGACCCAGGAGCTGTTCCTCATCCTTGAAGGCTCAGGACTCTACCAAGTTTGCCAGACTGGGGGCAACTGACTGCCACTGGTGCAAAGACCTAAGATTCTGAGGTCTCAAGCAGAGGATCTGTTTATGTGCTTGGGGTAAAACATCAAACCATCAAGGAGGCACTGTGTTCTCCTTGGCCTTGTGTCATAAGGTAAGGCCACAGCTGAGGCAGAGGGAGCCTTGCGCTCCTTATAGCTCCATGGCTCAGGGCCACCATGTCCCAGCCAAGCCTAGAGACATATACAGCCCTGATGTACTCCTTTCCAAATCTGGAACCAGTCCATTCTTCCATGTCTGGTTCTAACTTAGCTTCTTGACCTGCACACAGGTTTCTCTGGAGGCAGGTGAGGTGGTCTAGTATTCCCATCTCATATTCCCATTCTCATACCTCCTGACTCCTTAATCACCCCTGTTTTCATCCCAAAACAGGCCCACGGAAGCCTTTTGCTCACATGGGCATAATACTGTCTTGGGTCTTTCATAGGTTTCCTAAACTGGGGCCATGGTCCTGTAGCATGTCTGAGAGATGGGTTTATAGGGTCTGAGACTGCTAGATGTGCTAGAATTGCAGGCCAGAATGTGTGCAGATGTATTTTCTGGGGTGGCTATCTATCCAGCCTTTACCATTCTTTTCCTCATGCAGCAAATATTGATTGAAAACCCTCTCTGTGCAGGGCATTGAGTTAGGTACTAGAGACACAGTGATGAGTGAGACAGCTGCCTGCCTCCAGAGAGCTTCCAGTCCAGGGGGAGTCAGTGAATGAGTGAGCAAATCAAAAATATCTCCACATGAGAATAGCTGGGGCCTGGCCTCTGCTTAGTGCAATGTCATTCATGCCATAAATTGGCACTGCTCACAGTTTTGAAGGTATGCCTGAGTGAGGCCCAGAGCAGGAGGCATGGGGGCAGGGAAGGGCTTATCCAAAGTCATACAGAGAATCAATGGCACAACCAGAAGCAGAGTCCTGGGTTTCAGGGCTCTTGGTGCAAGGCACTGACTGCCATGCGCGTGTAGTGTTTAAGTGGGCACATGGCACATGGAGTTGCTTTGGGCTTGACACGTGTTTTACGGCCAATAAAGTCACTCCCACCTCTATCCCCGTTCTTAGTTCATCCATTTCCAAGGCACATTGCCTATGGAGGAACCTCACCCCGCACCCCTCTCAGCCCACAGGCAGCTGTTCTCCTTCTAGCCTGCTGGGTGGGCTCTGGACCTTCCTGAGGCCTCACTCCCTGAGAAGGTCCAGCTGGCAGGCCCAGCTGGGGGTTTGAGGGAGGATGGGGCCCATCTGGAGGGGCCTTGGAGTGAGCCAGAGGGGCCAGCAGGGAGGGAGAGCCCCTTGGGAACAGAGCCTGCACTGGGAGAACTCTCTCAGAAGGACATAAAGAAAAAAAGAAAATGCCAGGGTATCTGGGTTGGCACTCATGACAGTCTTCTGAGGCCTGAAAGAATATTGAGGGCCCCCGTTCACCCTCCCTGGGATGTATTTCCTTTATTTGAATCTGTGTGAATCTGTTTAGTTTCCCAACTCTCTGGGCTGGCAATGGACCATTCTCCTGCCCACCACTCCCTGGCACCATTCTCATTCTTCTCTGGTGGCCAAAGTGGCCCAGCCACTGGGCAATGTCTAGGGAGAGGGGAAGAGTGAACCTGTAGTTGAAATCCCCTCTCTGTGGAAGGCCTTCAGTCTCATGGAGGAGATAAGGCCTAAATGATTTGCTCCAATATGCCATACTCAGTGCTTTGGGTCTTTCGAGGAGGGAGAGAGTAAGTCTGGATGGCAGGGCTGGGAGAGAAAGGACTCCCAAAGGAAACATGGATAAGAGGAGAAAGGGTCTATGGGCAGAAGGCCCTCCCTGGCCTCCAAGGGTTAGTCTGAGCTGCTTAAATCCCCATGTGATGTTCATCCCGTTCTACCATATTCCATCCAAATTCTTGACCTGCCTCTGCTTTCCTAGTTCCTTAGGCAGGAAGCTCATTCACTAGCAAGAAAGAGATCATCTCAATATAGCCCTTACTCTCGGAAAGCTCTCTCTTGAGTTGGGCTGAACTTCATCTCTTTATGGCTTCTGTGCAAGGGTCACAGCACTGTCATCTGAGGCCACCTACATTCTGTCTTCTCCCTCTGCCCCTCAGAGGTCTGGAGCATCACTCTCACCAAAACTCCTGAGTCTTCTCCAAGCCAAACAGCTCTTTCCATTCTCCTTCCTGAGGTCAGAGTTCCAGCTTCCTCCCCAGTCTGCTTTTCTTCCCTGCCCGTGCTCCAGTATGTCTGCTGCTGCTGCTAAGTCGCTTCAGTTGTGTCCGACTCTGTGCGACCCCAGAGACAGCAGCCCACCAGGCTCCCCCGTCCCTGGGATTCTCCAGGCAGGAACACTGGAGTCGGTTGCCATTTCCTTCTCCAGTATGTCTATGGCACCCTAAATATGCGGGTCCACAGCTGACAGCATATTCCAAGGCAGTCTTTCACTTCCTTGTTCTAGAAATGTCTATGCTCCTTACAGATGCAGCCTACAGCTTCTTGGATTTATTTAGGAGCAGATCTCTTTACTCTGTTTCCAGCCCTTTTACCTATTCCTTCTGATCAGCCTGCATCTGAGGACTGGGTTTTAGGATCCAAGAGTAAAAGATCTGACTTTTCTCCGTGACATAATTACTTTGTACACTTCAGCCCCTCCTTCTTGTCTATCCGGACAAGACTGAAGGCTGATGAATTTAGCTCTCCCACCTATAGTTGGACTCATGCTCCATACCTTACCAACGAGCAGCTCTGACTGTGCATATCCTGCCAGGCATTCATCTCTGTGAATTCAACCTGAAAGGCCTTGTCAGATGCCTGGAGGTGAGAAGTCAGCTCCCCTCATACTGCCCTGTGACCCCAGGAGCCTGAAGGAGTATGTCCAGGAGTTGATGGTAGATCCATGGACAGAAGAGGCAGGATGCCAACTACTCTGCCTGGCCCGCCATCAGCCAGCCAACTTTTCCAGAGGCTTGTTATAGGCTCTGAGTGTGATGGGGGTGCTGCAGAGAATATTCAGAGACACCAGACACTGCCTCTGCCCCCTGGGACCTTCCAGTCTCACAAAAAGAAAGACCAGGTAGGCACCTAATGTAGGCTGAATAAGGTTCCCCAAAGGTATCAGGTCCTAATCACTGAACTTGTGAGTGTTCCCTTATGTGGAAAAAGGATCTTTGCAAATGCTTTTAAAGATTTTGAAATAAGGAGATTATCCTGAATCATCTGGGTGGACCCCAAATGCAAATACACTCTAAGAAGGAGGTATCCATATAAGAGGCAAAGTGGAGGGAGATTTGACACAGAAAAAGAAGAGAAGGTCTTTTGACCACAGAGGCAGAGATTAGAGTAGTTCAGCCGCAAGCAACAAATGCTGAGGGCCACAAAAAGCTGGAAGAGGCCAGAAACAGTCTCCTCTAGAGCCTCCAGGGGGAGTCTGGCCCTGCTGACACCCTGATACTGAGTTTGGACTTTTGGCCTTGAGATTTAGAGAATACGTTTGCACTGTTTTAAAGTTGTAGTAGTGGGTTAGAGCAGCCACAGGAAACTAAGACAGTCAATGAGGGAGACATGAGGGAGACAAACGAGCAAGTGAGGAGGCCCAGACCAAGATCAGAGAAAGCCGGGAAACTGGTGGCTGCAAATCTCAGGCAAGGCTTCCTGGAAGAGGTGGGCCTGGAGCTGGAACCCCAAGAGCAGAGGTAGGAGGAAATGAGTGGAGTAGGGATACAGGGTGGGTCAGACCTGCTAAGACCAGAGACACTGTAGCTGCAGAAGGGAAAGGGGTGTGTGTGTGTGTGAAAAGGATAAATCCTGCAAGGTTGCTGTTTTACCTTCCTCCCAGGGAGAGAGGAACGGTGCCCTGTATCGCCATAAGGCTGGCCCTCTGCCAGGCTCACAGAACCCTAGAGTGGGGTTTCAGGCCCAGCAGCACCACAGACCAGTGTCTGCTGCCTCCCTGAGCCTCAGTCTCACCGTTGATATATTGGGAATGTTAATATTGGCAACACAAGGACGTTTTCTCCTTTTCCGTTTCCCTTTGTTGTCTGAATTTTTCTATAAGATGTTAACAGGCAAGAATGGGCTGCTTCTCTTTACACGAAAGGATCCAAGGGGGATGGGAGTAATGCTAAGACCCTCTCCCTGCTTTGGGATGCAGTGAGGTTGGGGTAAGATAGTCGCCCTGATTCTGTGCTCCACGAAGGCCAGTGCCCTCCAGGCTTGCTTCCCAGAGCCCTGCAGCCAGGTGCCCTCCCTCTCCGGAGGGCCTGTTTTCCCTCTGCAGCTCCTCTCTCCTGACCCCTGCCAGCCCAGCTCCCAGGCAGCCGCTGCAGGAAGGCATGGAGGAGAGCCGAGCATGGCTATTTATAACAGGGGATGTGATAAACACTTCGAAGAGATATTTCCCAATAGACCAAATTCAACGGAGATTACATAAGCAATTAGATCTTCTGAGCTCCCTGCCATCTTCTTGCACTGAGGCTGTCCAAAACGTGTGTGAACAAGTCTTTCTTTATAGTCAGACATTTATACTTTACAAGGCTGTAAACTGAAATGTTTCAGGTGGGCAAGCCAATCCCGACCCCACCCCCATTCCCACCATCCCCCTCCAGCCGCCCTGGGTGGTGGTGGAAGAGTCCTCAGGGCCTCTACTTCTTGCAGTCAGGTGATCCTGGGCAAGTTCCGGCATGTCTCTGGCTCCCTCTGTGCCTCAGTTTCCCCTTCTGAACAATGGAACAAAAGTGTCCGGCCCTCAGGCTGCCATGAGAATCCTGTGAGAAACTGTCTGAAAGCTCTCAGGCTGGCCCCGTGGTGGGTACTCAAGCTATCTTGGATCCCAGAGTCCCCTTCTCCTTTCAGGCCCACAAGGGGGAGGGAGTTTGGCTCCTGGTTCATCTGGCCTCCCCTCCCTCACCACCTCCCTCTCCCCCAAGTGCTAATGCTTTCTTTCTAATTTATTAGGCTGTTAATGGGCCTGAACAGTGGTAATTGTCTCTTGCCAAGGGTGAAAGCTATCTGCCCTCGACAAAGGCTCACGCCTCTCCCTTCTTCCTGGTCCAAGTGCCAAGACCTGCTGATCCCCAGCACTGGCCCTTCCCACCACAGCAGAGTCTCTTGTCTGTAAAAATGCCCAGGACCAACTCCCCCCAAAGCCATAGAGCTGGCAGCCCCTGGATCCTGGCCCTCATGCTTCTGGCTGTCATAACCTGGCACACATGGTCCCAGGGGAACTGGGCAGAAAGAATGGCTGGCAGAGCTGGACGTAGCTGGGGAGGGGAGGGGAGGGGTGGCCCAGCTGTAACTGTCCCTCTACCAACTCCAGCAGCTCTCTCCACGCACCCAAAGCTCCTGCTGCCCCCAGCCACTCACCCAACTCTTCCCACCTCCAGGCTTCTGCCTGTGCTGTCCCTTCCCCCTCTGCCCCATCTCCTGGTAATTGATCCCTCCTGGTAATAGATTCAGTCCAAGGATTTCCAACTCTGTGAAGGAAACTCTCACCAAGGCCTGCACTCCCAGGGACTCATGTGCCACCCTCTCCTGGTGTAAGAGTGAGCCCTTCATCTGGGCTCTCTCTGGTCCCCTGTGGCCAGCCTGGAGCCTAGCCCAGAGGAGATGCCCTGGGGCTTTTTGCCCAGTGTGATGGAATCAAACCGTAGCAGCAGGGTGGTCATTACAAGGGATAGTGAGACAGGTGGCATCTCCTCCCCAACACCAAGCAGAGACTGACCAAGGGATGGGGGCACCTTCCAGCAGAGGAGACAGGCAGCAAGGAGCAGGAGTCAGATGCCATCAGAGGACACTTGCAAAAGAGACAGTTAATGGGTAACTCTAAGGGTATTCAGCAAGCACTTAAAGAGTCTTGTCAGGGGTTCAGGAATACTTCTGCTGTGTATGTGGCATGGTATCTGTTCTAGCGTGGGGGATAGAAAAACAAGCCCTGGAATCAGGAAGCTACTGCGCAAGAGGCTGTGTGATCTTGGCCAAGTCACCTGTCCTCTCTGAGCCTTGATTTCATCTGTACAGTGGAGATAGGAATCCCTACCTCACAGGACTGTTGTAAGAAGTAAATCATATGACATGAGGACCAGGTGAAAGCACCTGTGCACAAACGCTTGGCGTTCCTTAGGCACCCTAATAAACTACCATTTTCTTCTCCTACCAGTACCGCTGGGAACTCACAGTCTGTCTGGGGGCTTTATCCAGCAGAACCCCAGCCGTAGTAAGTGCTGAGAGTCTCAGAGTTGAGTGATGAGTTCTTAAAAGGACATCGTATGTGAAGGGCAGAGCACAAAGGAACAAGGCAAAATGATATAGCACAGCTGTAGGTTAGACATTAGCAAGAATTCCCAGACGACAAGAACTTAGAACTAAGAAAGCTTTCGAGAAGAAGAATCCTCTAAAAACCTAACATCTGAACTGAGACGTGGAGGGCATGAAGAAATCAGCCTTGAGAAGAACTGGGGGGAAAGTGTTGCAGATAGAGGGAACAGCAAGTGCAAAGACCCTGAGGCAGAAATCAGCTTTGTGGGGTCAAGTTACGGAAGAGGTAAGTTCAACTAGAACAAAGTACGAAGAAAGTGATCCCAGAGGGAACCAGAGGAGTCCGTAGGGCCCAGACTATGAAGAGCCTTACAGGCATGGATAAGGACTTCGCATTTTACTCTGGGTGACATGGGAAGCCCTGGGAGGATTTTGAGCAGCAAAACGACATGAGTGACTTAGGACTAAAACAGATCACTCAGCTTTTGTGTGAATAACAGTTGGTAAGGGACAAAAATAGAAGTAGGGAAACCACGAGGAGGTTTCTGCAGTGATCTGGGCAAGAGATGATAGTGGCCTGGAGGGGGGCGTTAGCAGTGGAGGAATGGAGAAGTGGTCAGATCTGGGATTTACTTAGAGATGAAGATGGCAGGACTCATTAATGAACTGGAATAAGAAAGGACACTTATTTGGCATCTATTATTAGTGCAGCCAGCACCTCAGTGAATCCTTTTGACTGCCCTGTCAGGTCAAGCTGATTTATCTCCATTAGACTAAGGAGAAAACCTAGGCTCTGAATGGCGTGTGGCTTGCTCAAAGTCACACAGCCGTAAAGTGGTAGACAAACTAGGAGCCAGGTCTGGGTGATTCCAAACTTGATGTGCTTTCCCTGCCACCATGATCCAGGCCTGTGCTAGGCCCAGCCTTTGGAGCATGGGTTCCCAGAGAACAGTTGTCTAAAGAGGAGTCTCCTACCACCGCTTTGTTCTAAACCTGCCTTGAGCTCTGTTCTCCCTGCTTCATCCCCCACTCCACCCCACCTCACTCCTCACACCAACTACTTCTGCAGCTGAAAGGGAGCAGCCCTGGTGTGTTCATGAGTGAAATGCAGGAGCAGTCCATTGCCTCTCTGGTGACACGAGGACTAAATGAGACATGAGATGGTGTGGCCAAAGCCCCCCTGCCCAGAGCCTGGCATTTGGCCTTCCCCTCTTCCCTCTTGGCCATGGGTGCCACCTGGCCCAGATGCCCAGCAGGCTGCCCTGGTGTCCCTACCCCCAGCAGCCCCCACATAGAAGCCAGCATCTCTAGGCAGAGCCCTGTCAGGCTCTCTCTCTCTGTCATTTTTACTGTCCATTCCTTGGGGCCCAGGCAGATGGGATGAGTCCAACCATGCAAAAAGGATGCAAAATAAAGAAGAAAAGTTCATTTCTTCTGGCGTGATGCTTTTTATCCCCACCAAAACCAAACATAACAGACCCTCACTATGTGTGGGGCCCTGCAAGCCCCTCTGCGGAGACAGAGAGGCAGCGAAACACTCACCCCTGTCTCTCCCTCCACATCCCAAGCCTGCAGGTCTCCTCCCACAGAAGCTTAGGAACACTCCGCACTGAAAGGAAGTATTGCTGGCTCTGGCACACCGCTCTCATAGTACACCTGGGGAAACTCAGGCACAGAGAGAAGGGACTTGGCCAAGGGCACACAGCAGAAATGAAATCCAGGACTTCAATCCCAGAAATATGCTTTTGCCTCCAGAGAATGACTGTGCCCAGGCTGGCATACACCTGGCATGTGCGCAAGTGTGCCCCTAATAGCTGCCGCTATTTTATGCAAGGGCCCAGGCAAGTGGACATTGGGGTGTGTGTGTCCAGAGTCTCTCATAAGCCCCTGCACCCAGGACATGAGGCTCCAGCCTGGGTCACCCCCAAGGAGAGGATTGTTCCCTTGAGCTGGGTGGGCTCACAGCCAAGAAATGCATGCCTGGCTGCCGACCTCTTTCATCAGCCACCCACCTCCCTCCCTGGTGCCTGATGTCTCCCCAGGTCACCTGGCATCCCCATCCTGCCCTCTCCTGGCAGCCCCACGGTTGACCCCAAATGAGACCCCCTCCCACTGCAGCCAGGAAGAGCAGGAGGGCACACAGAGGCCACGAGGAAACTCGTGCTGAGCCGGCCCTTAGGGACCTCACATCGGCGAGCAAGAAAGGGGCCATGGCCTCTGGGGGCAAGGGAGCCAGTGCGGGATTATGGGCTCCTCGCTCGGAAATGATTGGTCGTGACAAGCTCACTGCAGGAACAAAGCCATGTGAAATTGACCTCATCACCAGTGATCAGATCAGATTGTTTAGTGTGAGGGGAATGCAAGGGGGATGTTCATCTGGGCGATGACCTAGTTAGGGCCTTAAAGAGGCAGAGCAGCTGCCCCACTCTGGGGAGGAGGAGGCAAGAGGCCTCTCAGGGGGAGGCCCCTGCTGAGCTGCAGGTGGAGGAAGACCCGTTCCCAGGCAGGCTCTGGCCTGGCCACTACAGGCTCCTCGAACCCTCCAGCATCCCCAGGGACTATCTTAGGGTAGTAGGGCCTAGCCTTAGGTGCCTAAGGGATAGTGTACAGAGGTGGCCAAGGCGGGAGCCAAGGGCAGAGTTTCCATATCTGTCTGAGGAGAACAACCAGGTAGATCAGAACCTTGGGAAACCCTGAGGCAGATCTTAGGGAAGAGGAATGGAATTTATTTAACGATTTATTTCCTTGTTTGTTTGCTCTGTCTCAAGCACTATTCGAAAGACGTATATTAACTCAAGTAACCCTCAAAACAACTCTATGAGGTGGATGCTATTATGATGCCCATTGGACAGATGAGCACATTGAGAGTCAGAGGTGGTATCACTTGCCCAAGTTTACAAAAGTGTTATGTGACCACCTGATCATGGAGGCTGGGCTTGTTCACAGCAACATTCTACTGCTTCTCCTGTGATGACAGGGTCAGCCAAATAAAGATGCAACTAGGAAAAGGTGGCCTGTGCCACACAGCAGACGCCTTTCTTTCCTGTCAGGCCCTCAGGGTGCCAGGGGGCCCAGGGGCTGGGGTGAGGACGAAGGGGCCTGTCAGGAACTCCAGAAACAGGTGCCTGCTTTCTCCTTGGATCCTGTTTCCTGACACTTGCCTGAGGACCGGAGGGGGAGGGGGAGGGAAGGGACATGGGGCCAGCCGGGAGCCGGCCCCTTTCTGCCAAGCACCGCCTTAGGGAATATGACTCCTGCTGCCTGAGGGGTACAGGGGGGATGCCAGAATGGGGGTGGGACTTCTGGTGGTGTTAACCCTTCATCAGCAATATACATGCAAAAGGCAGCATCAGGCCTGGCACACAGGAAGAAGGCACCCACAAATGTGCAGCAAGTAGCCAAACCCACTAAGCGTAGGCCAGGGCAACAGCTGCAGTGTGAAGAATCCTGGTCGGTTGCTGGGAAGCATTCCAGGGAGACTGGAGGCATAGAAAGGACCCCTGTCACCCACAAAGGGTTTAGAAGCACCCAAGGCCAGTTACTGAGAATCTTATACTGGGGGCTCCAGGGATGCCAGCTCTGATGGAAACTGAGGGGTCGGTGTGGAACTGGTCTGCCAACCAGGCCCTTGCCGAGTACCACGCAGGCTGACGCATCTAGGCTGGCAGGACCTGGGGGTATGTAGCTTAAAGGAACTCTGCTGTTCCCCAGTGCCTGGGATGAGAGGGGCAACTGAATGCTCTGTGCCGACCTTTAGGGCAACCAGTCCTGAATATGCCCCCAGGGCAGGCCTCTCAGTTCTCTGGCTCCCTTCCACCCAATTCTGTTGGCGTCTGGGAACTCTCATGAAGGCCTCTGGGCCTCAGGCAGGGATGGGCCAGCCTGCCTACTGCCCAACCTGCTTTCCAGCCCCTTCCTTTCTTCCCTATTTCCTCAGGTTGGGCCAGTTTCCATTCTACATTCCTCCCCCCACCCCGCCTTATCTCACACCGAATTTTTCAGACTCAGACCGAATTTCTCAGACTCAGACGCAACCTGGTGTGGCTTCATTTGACTAGTGGCCCCTCTTTCACTCCCCAATTTGGTTTGTGTGGGGCTTGCTTCTCCCACAATGCAGTGCAACTGCTCTGGGCTACAGGGCATCTCATTCTTTCCTGAGAACCCACACTGAGAGGTTGCAGGCCCCCAAGGATTTTACTTCTTTGGGGGAGACTTCTGAAGAACTGTCCAAGGGCAGAGGGATTCTGAGGACCACATTTAAGATCTGTGGGTGGCAGCCATAGCGTTAGAGATTTCTGTTCACTTCAGAGAAGGATTTCCTGTTATGGTGAGCTGTTTTGTAAGAGAACAGCTGTCTCAGGTCCTTAGTGAGGACCCCGTCCCCAGAGGTGTGTAAGTAGAGGCTGGACGGACAACCATGAGAGATGCTATTGAGGGCCCGTGAAAAAAAGGTAGGGCTCTTCCTGGGTCTCTCTCTATGTTATTTTTTTTGTTGCTGTGATCACCACAGACCCACGGTGTTGTTTGCCTTCTGGTCAGCTCTCCTCACCGCAATATCCGTGCAAGTTCTTGAGGTTCAAGACAGACACAACAAGACTAACAGCAAATCCAAGCCAGAGGCAGGGAGAAAGTTGAGACAGCAAACTGCTCCTTGCTTCATGCTCCCTTGTCTCTCTCATTAGCTCACGGGGTTCTGGAGGAGCCTTATTCCCCAGCTAACCCTGTAACCCTCCCATGCCTTCAAAGGCAAGGGAGTGCCCCCCCCCACAGCGGCAGCTGTCCTAGCTGCAGGGGTCAGGGCCTCGGAACACACCTAAGGTTGGAAGACCCCTGGGTGAGACCTGGCCCAGGCCACCAGGCAGCTCCCTGCCATGCCTTTGGGTAGAGAGAGGATTCCAGTGGGGCCCCAGTGGCTCCAGGACCCAGGCAGCCACGAAAAGACTCTGGGGGAAGCGGTCTCTGCCTTCACAGGTTGGCCACCTGGCAGAAGGAACAGACTGGGGTTGTGGTGGCCCTGGGGAGCACAGCTGAGCCCCCAGGGTGGGAGCTGCCTCTGGGTGCAGCCAACTCAACTGTGGGAAGAACTTTAGAGCTAGCAGAGGCCCTTCACAGGAGCCAGCGTGCACAGCTGTGCACAGAGGCTAGTTGGCCACCCGTAGTGGGGGTGGTGCTGGGAGCCTTGGCGGTGAGTGAGACCAGAGAAGTTCAAAGCGAGAGAGAGAAAGTGACTGATTCTGCAATTCCCATGTCCTCAAGCCATGTAACTATGTATCTATGATATCTATGTATTTATGGATTTCTATATCTATCTGTTATCTCTATATTTATCTCTGCATTTCCATATGTCTATCTAAGTAATTGTGTATCTGTGTATTGATCTCTTTGCTATGTATCTACATAGCTCTGTATCCATCTATGTCTCTCCCCTTTTAGAAGAATGGCTATTGGAGATCCCAGAGAGTTTAAGGCCCTCTTCTTCCTGAGCTGCCCCTCTCCACGGTCACTGCCTGCCCTCTCACCCCCTTTCCCACTGGATGGTGGCCATTCTGGGCCTAGGCCAAGGGGTTACCGTGAGGAAATAGGCCAAAGTCCGGAAAGCCGTCCTCCGAAGCCAGTGGCAGCTGCTTTGCTTGCATCTGTTGGGGGTGAGGAAGATGAGAGAGCAGGAAGAGCCGTGCGGGAGTGGAGGTGGTGGTGTGGGAGCACAGGGAATGTGACAGTGGCTGAGCAGTCGTGAGTTTTAGTTCTGGGAGGCAGGGCATCACACTGGCATTCTCTTGCTGTGTGATCTAGGACGGCACTCTGTCCCTCTCAGGCCTTCGACGTGCCCATCTGTACCATGAGCCTCTTGAAGGGCCCTTCCAGAGCTGGCACCCTTAGCAGGGCAGCAGTCACCACACTTCTAAATCATGGATTCCTATCACTAGAGCACTTTGAACACAGCAACTCAATATATCTATGAAAGTGTTCGCTGCTCAGTCATGTCTGACTCTTTGTGACCCCATGGACATGTTCGCCAGGCTCCTCTGTCCGTGGAATTATCCAGGCAAGAACACTGGAGTGGGTTGCCATTCCCTTCTCCAAGGGATGTTCCTGACCCAGGGGTCAAACCTGGGTCTCCTGCATAGCAGGTGGATTCTTTACCATCTGAGCCACCAGGGATTTATTAATACATAATATAGAGATTTAGTAATACACAATGTAGTGGTAAAGAACATAGACTCTGGGGTCAAGTTTGTGAATGTGAATCCTGGTTCTTCTACTGGGTGAGTGGCTTGATGTCTCTGGGCCTCAGTGGTCCCTGGAGAAAGAGGAGATAGGAGTTCTACTCACTGCCATCAAGTGATTGTGGGGGTCTGGGACAGAGTGAATGTATAGATGCTGTTTTTACTATACATGTATTACTTTACTAATTGATGATGTAAGTCACAAATTGCATGTCCAATGTCAAAACTGTTAAAGGATGAGGTGAAAAGAAATAAAATGCTCTCTATATTGCAATATTTTCTTCTCACTCCCCAGTGGGTTACTTAGGGCATTGTAACTCTTCCAGAGTTTGCTTGCAATCCCTTCTCTGCTTTTCCACCAGAGAAGTTTGAGTCTGGGCCTCCTAAGGTGACAAGCATGCCAGTCTGGACTTGGGCCTGCCTGGCACCATGCAACCACTCCTGGATACACTGCATTCTTCCAGGAGTCCTCTCCCTCAGAGGGGCTAAAGGCCCGGAGGCGCCCCATTTCCCCAGACCTGGAGGACCAGCATGGTCTGGGGGCCTTACTTGTGGCCCACAGGCTCTGCTGCCCAAACCCCAGGGTGTCCGCTGTCCCTGTTCTCCTCAGCCCAGGGCCTGGGGTCAAGGTGTGGCCCCTTCGTCTCTCCCTCACCACAGCCAACCTCTCCATCACAGAGCAAGCAAACCAAGTCCAGGGCTCACAGCCCGTCCTGAATCGCTATTTCTCGGATGGATAATGACAGTGCGTCATTACTGAGCACGCTTGCACTTTCTTAAGTACTTTACCTGCATCTTCTGTTTGAATCTTCCCAAGGATCCTATGAAACAAATACTCTTCTTCCAATTTGACAGATGTGAGCATCACCAATCAGTGACAGAGAGGGGAAACCAACTGCCAGCGATCTGACCGGAAAGCAGCCTCATCACCTTGCGAGGGTGAATGAACAAGGGAGGGAATGGTTTCCCAGTTCTTCACTCTTCCCCAAGGCCCCTGCTGTGCCCTTCCTGAATTTGGAGTTTGCTCTGACCCCCAGGCCCCAGGTCCCCCAACCCTGTACCTCTGAGGGTCCAGCTCAGTGGGTCTGCACACCCGGCCCCAGGCCCCGGGCTCCTGTACCCCCATCCCCTCCCCCGTCCTGACAGCCTCGCCCCCGTGGGCCGCCGACCTGCAGGTAATCCCCTCCCCCTTCCTCCCCGCAGCTCCAGCGCCTTCCGATTAGCCCAGTCTCGGATCTCTTCGTCTGGGAACAGCCGCCCCCACCCCTTCCCCCACTCTGCTCCCTCGTGGGGAGCCCCGCTCCCAGGCCGGCCGTCCCATTCAAGGCGCCTTCCTCCATTGTCCCCGCCTGCCACTAACGCGGGCCATTAGCATTTCTAAAGCCCACTTCTCCTGGTCTCCACTTTGGTCTCAGCCAAAAAGGGTATCACTTTGAAACAGGATTTTGGGAAAAGGGTGCTCCCTAGGCTGCTAAAACAGCTTCCCTCTATGGCCTCAACGCTCCAGGCCTCAGTCTGTTTGCCTATAAAATGGGGAGAATTACAATCCCACATTTCAGGCTAAGGACACCTGGAATTTCTCAGCTCGAGAATGTTTGAGAAATGAAGCGGCCTCCTGGGACCGCAGTACAACTGCCTGTTCCTTCCCCTGGGTTTTTCTGGCCCTACCAGTCTGGACCCTCCATTTCCCAGCCACGTCCCAGAGGAGATACAGAGTTTTGTTAAAACTGGTTTTCCCTGCCCTAACCCAAGCGGCCTTTGTTAAGGCCCTGGCAGGATGGGGCATGAATGAGGGTGACTTCGTTTGCCCTGGCATCTGAAACCTGCCTAAGTAATTTGGGTGGAGAGACAGCGCCGCCAAGTGGCTCCATGGGCTCCAAGCTAGTCTTCTTGGGAGTGGGTCCTCATATACCTGGCTTCACGGCCCCCAGGAGGCATCTCACCAGAGCATTGGTTTAGCGGCTTCAGATCCAAAGCTAAACAAAGAAGCAGAGGTTAAAGTCCCAACCTGCTCAGCTCAGCTGCGGCCCCGCCCCCATCATTCCTCTGGGCTGGCAATGGCCCTTACTCTAGACTCTGGCCAATGACCAGTACCTTCCCCTGCCTGGTCCTCACTTTTCTCCATCTGGAAAATGGCAGAATATTCCCTAGCCACCTTCTGCTTTTCCTGGTTGGCTGAGGAAATTTGTGGGATAGGGGAGATTGTGGGTCTGACAGCCAGTCTTCCAAGACAGTTGGCCACTTGGACCCCAAGAATAGTCTCTGGCCCCATTCATATTTCCCAGACCAAATCCCTAGCCTCAGTGTCTTCCTGGAGATCCATCAGCTGCTGACCAACCCCCTAAGAATACCAGGCAAATGGGACCCACTCCTCCCCAATGCCTACCTTCTTTGGTTCTTACTTGCTGTTTCTACCCTCTTCCTGCTTCCTCTCTTTTCCCCCTGCTTGTTCCCCTGTGGCCGCAGGATGCCTGTGTTTCTCTTCAACCTTGGTAGAGAGCAAAATGAGGCAAGAGTAACCCCTGTCTCCAATTAAAGCCCACCACCCATCCCATTCCCCTCTAGGGTCCCTTCTGAAGCTGGTCTGGCTGAAGCAGGCGATAAAGGCAGAGGGGACCAACAATCAGCCCCAGAGACCTGGGGTGCTCTGTCTCCATCCTTCCTCCTGGCCTCCCATGAGCCCTCCCTCTGTGCAGATAAGGCAATGGGCTCCAAGGCCCCTCTGATTTGGGGAGAGAGAGTAGGTGGATTGGGCCCCTAGTGTGTTGTGTCTGGAGTCGGCTAAAGCTTCTGGAATAATCAGACTGATGGAGAGAGCAGGAGATAGGAGGAAGCTTGGTCAAGAATGACAGAGCAAAGGGTGCTCAGCTCCAGTATACAGTGTGGCCTCTAAGCATGGTTTAACCTGGACTTTCTCCTAGTCAGGAGGAGATGGAAAAAGCTGAGAGTAGTCCCAGACACATGGATCAGCAATACAGACGGCAGGTTCTTCTGGTTTGGGCCTTTTTAGCTCTTCTCTGAGGAATTGTAGGGGTTTCTAGGACCAATGGCTCTGAGTGTAGTGTGCTGTGTTCAAGGGGCAAGGGCAACCCCCATCCCGAAACAGTTCTACTTGATCCGTTATTTTTTGTTATAGTTCCAGATGAGATTTTGTTCAGAAAAATTATTCTGCCACTGGAAATAAAAAGTTTAAAAAACTCTGACTTGATGCAGCTTTACAGTTTACAAAGGGGGAAATTGAGGCCCAGAAGGGTAAACTGCTCATAGGACCCTATACCCAGAAAGTCTCCAATAAATATTTTAGAAAGAGCTATTGAATATCATGACATTTTCAAATAGTTTTAAAGCATAACCAAGTTCACTTTCATGCTACAAGACCTGCCACCTTTTCAGACGATCTAAAAAAGTTGTTGCATGAGCAGAAGCAAAGAAAGTTAGGCCTTTCTCAAATGTTAGGAATTACTTAAAAGCATAGCAAACTCATATAATTTAAGTGTAAGCAAAGGGGTAATTCATACAATTGTCCTTACCTGCTGTCTAAGCCAGGAAGTATGCATGTTCTTGAGTAAATTTTAGTTAATTTCTGTCATGGGTTTAACATTAGCTGCTGATGTTTGACATGAAGAAAAAGTGAAAAAGGAAAAACTTCCTCTTGCTTTGAGGTTGAAATGTGAAAGGTGCTGTCATGAACACAAAGGTACATTCACACCTCCAGGGGTGGTTTGGTTCTGGGGGGGGGCCTTATTGTCTCTGAGCCATGACTGGGGTATTTGAGGCCCTCTCTCAGCCTTCTGTGGACAATTATGCACCACAGAACAAAGCCTGCCAACGCACAGTGGCACAGATTCTGGGTTGTCCTCTGTGGATGATCCTCAGGCATGTTGTAAACCCAAGCCACTTTCTCTCTCTAGGTGTGGATGGGCTGGCTATCAGGAAAGTAATCAAATGTTAGGAGCTGGTTGACCAGGACATAATGATCAGCAGACACCATCCACCAAAAATGGGATTGTGTGTTCCAGAGGCAAATAGAAACAACTGGTAGGCTAGGCCTGAGTTTGAATTATCCATATCACTGCTTTGCCCCACCCTCCCAGCCTACCTCCCTACATGCTCAGTCAGTATGGATAAATAAAAAGAGCTTTCTGCTATTGACTCATTGAATGTGACTTCAGGTAAACCTCTTTCCTCTCTCACACCCAGTCTCTTCATTTCTCTTGTAAAAAGAAGTTTCAGAGTAAACCATCTATGGAGAAAGTTAACAGACTGCCCAAAGAATGGGAGAAAATATTTTCTAATCATATATCTGATAAGAGTCTGTGCTGTGCTCAGTCGTGTCTGACTCTTTGCAACCCTATCTGTCCATGGGATTTTCCCGGCAAGATCACTGGAGTGGGTTGCCATTTCTGCCTCCAAGGGATCTTTCTGACCCAGGTATCGAAACTGTGTCTCATACATCTCCTGTACTGCAGGCAGATTCTTTACCTCTGAGCCACTGGGGAAGCCCAATAAAGGTCTAGCATCCAGAATGTATAAAGAAGTCTTAAAAACTCAAGAAATACAGAGATAAATCACCCAGTCAAAAAACAGACAAGTTGGAAGAAGTAGATATTTTTCCAAAAAAAGATGTACAAATGACCATTAACTCTTAAAGAGATGCGTGCATGCTGTCGCTTCAGTTGTGTCCAGCTGTTTGCGACCCTATGGACTGTAGCCCCCCCAGGCTCCTCTGTCCATGGGATTCTCCAGGCAAGAATACTGGAGTGGGTTGCCATGCCTTTCTCCAGAGGATCTTCCTGACCCAGAGATCGAACCCATGTCTCTTTCATCTCCTGCATTGGCAAGCGGGTTCTTTACCACCAGCGCTGCCTGGGAAGCCCCTGTAGTCATGAAGGGAATACAAATCAAAACTATAAGATGTCACTTCATATCAACTAAGATGGCTAGAATTAAAAATAAAATAACTGGGGAAATAACAAGTGTTGGTGAGGATGTATAAAAATTGGAATGCTTGTTCTCTGCTGGTGGGAATGTGAAATGGTACACTCACTACAGAAAACAGTCTATCAGCTCCTGAAAAAGTTAGACATAGAGTTACCATGTGACCAAGCAGTTCCACTCCTAGGTACATACCCAAGAGAAATGAAAATGCATGTCCACACAAGAACTTGTCCATGCAGGTTAATAGCAAAGGTATTCACAAGACCCCAAAATGTGGAAGTGACCCAAAAGTCTATCAGCTGGTGAATAGCTTGACAAAATGCTGTATATCCAGACAATAGAATACCATTTGGGAACAGAAAGGAATGAAGCATGATACATAGGCTGCAACATCGATGAACATTGAAAACCTAAGTGAAAAGCCAAATACAAAAGGGCACATTTCGTATGATTCCATTTAGTTGAAGTGTCCAAAATAGGCCTGTCCACAGAGACAGACGACAGATTAGTGACTGACGGGGGCTGAGGGTAAGGCGTGTTTCTTTGAGGGTGATGAAAATGCTCTGGAATTAGTGGTGATGGTGGCACATACTAAAACCCACAGAACTGTACATTTTAACAGGGTGAATTTTATGGTATGTGAATTCTATCTCAATTTTTTTAAAAAAGAGTGAACTATAGCAGTAGTTTACAAATTTGGCTAAATCACAACTACTCCAGAAGCAACCCACCTTCTGGTGATTCCAGGCCTGAAAGTCTGTATGCTTTATACATCCCTAGGATGCTTCAGATGTAGCCAGGTTTGGGAACCACTCTCCTAGCTCTAACATTCTGGGTCCCTGCCTGTGTCTCTAATGCGAGGTACCTGTAAACAGTTGCACACAGCCCCTTTCTCTGTGGGAGCTGGCCCCCTCTCGAGTTCTGCACACCCTGAGACAGCCAGACCTCACACCCCAAGAAGGACCTGCATTAGCCCCAGAAACAGACCCTTCTTGTGCTCCTGGGGCTGCAGGGTGCTTTCTGACCTCTGAGGCGGGGCTGCTGGTGTTGGCCTTCCCAGGTGTGGCAGCCTCCTTGCCCCTCCTCCGCCTCTCCCTCCAGGGCCTCTTTCAGCAAGGCCTTAGAACTCTCTGCTCCAGGGGCGCCAACACCAGGCCTGCCCGACTGGCCATGTGGTGAAAGAACTCAAACCCCACTGGGGAGGCTGGTAGGGGAGGGGCCACAGGGATGACCCTTGGGTGCCTGGGAAACCACATTTTTGGCTCTGGTGCCTGGACCAAATTCTGAGGAGAGAGCTCTTAGAGAGGCAGTCCAGGCCCAGTCTTCAGCAGATGAGTGGTTCTGGTCCCCTTCAGGGTGTGTGAAGACCAGAGGGTATGTGAAGACAGGAGCGTGTGCACAGGCCTAGTGAGGCGCTGTGCGCCAAGATACTAGGGCCTTGCTCATAGTTTCTCCTTGCCTACCTTTTCTTCTCCAAGCTCATATTCTCTCCTCACAGTATTTGTAACAAAATAATGTTCCTCCCCACCTCACCGACTGAGGGCCAACCTTATGTTCGGCCCAATGCAAAATGCTTTGAGAAACTTTCCTTCATTCCAACCCTCCCAACAACCTTTTACAGTAGGGAGTACTCTTCTCACTTTACATGAGGAACAAGGAATTCAAAGCTTAGTTATTCACTTGATTAGAATTTTGGGGACACTTATTACATCCCAGGCACTTGCCAAGTGCTGGGTCTACAGAAAAGAATGAGGTCCATCCCCTCTTGGAGACTACACTCTATCTCCAAGCAGGAAAGGAGAATTCTAGAAAGATGATTTATAGAAAGAAGTCAAGCTGGGATAGCAAACCAGGTCCACTTGAGTCTATAAGCCCTCTTCTTTCAGGGTGCCCAACCTTGGCCCGATGTTCCCTCCATGCATTGCAAGACTTCCCAGGGCTGCCCTGTGGCAGCGTCTTTCCAGGCATGTGAGAAGGGAGCACACAAGATTTAACAAATATCAGTTGTTCACATGCCACCATCATGATTTTTGCTATCATCCCACCCCACCTGTTTCATGATTTAGTTGCCATTTTTCCTTAAGTGGACTCACTTCTGAAAAAGGAACTTTAGTATTTTCCTCAGTGTCATACTAAGCAATGAAATCATTTGTGGTATACTGATTACATATTCTCCTGCTGCTGCTGCTACTGTTAAGTTGCTTCAGTCGTGTCCAACTCTGTGCGACCCCAGAGACGGCAGCCCACCAGGCTCCCCCATCCCTGGGATTCTCCAGGCAAGAACACTGGAATGGGTTGCCATTTCCTTCTCCAATGCATGAAAGTGGAAAGTGAAAGTGAAGTCACTCAGTCATGTCCGACCCTCAGCAACCCCATGGACTGCAGCCTTCCAGGCTCCTCCGTCCATGGGATTTTCCAAGCAAGAGTACTGGAGTGGGTTGCCATTGCCTTCTCCAACATATTCTCCTAAAACACGTTAAAATTAGCATATCACTTCAGTTCAGTCACTCAGTCGTGTCTGACTGTTTGTGACCCCATGGACTGCAGCACACCAGGGCTCCCTGTCCACCACCAACTCCCAGAGCTTACTCAAACTCATGTCCATTGAGTCGGTGATGCCATCCAACCATCTCATCCTCTGTCATCCCCTTCTTCTCCTGCCTTCAATCTTTCCCAGCATCACGGTCTCTTCAAATGAGTCACCTCTTCATCAGGTGGCCCAAATATTGGAGTTTCAGCTTCAACATCAGTCCTTCCAATGAACACTAAGGACTGATCTCCTTTAGGATGGACTGGCTGGATCTCCTTGCAGTCCAAGGGACTCTCAAGAGTCTTCTCCAACACCACAGTTCAAAAGCATCAATTCTTCTGCGCTCAGCTTTCTTTATAGTCCAACTCTCACATCTATACATGACCACAGCCTTGACTAGACGGACCTTTGTTGGCAAAGTAATGTCTCTGCTTTTTAATATGCTGTCTAGGTTGGTCATAACTTTCCTTCCAAGGAGTAAGCGTCTTTTAATTTCATGGCTGCAATCACCATCTGCAGTGATTTTGGAGCCCCCCCAAAATAAAGTCTGCCACCGTTTACACTGTTTCTCCATCTACTTCCCACGAAGTGATGGGACTGGATGCCATGATCTTAATTGAATGTTGAGCTTTAAGCCATCTTTTTCACTCTCCTCTTTCACTTTCATCAAGAGGCTCTTCAGTTCTTCTCCACTTTCTGCCATAAGGGTGGTGTCATCTGCATATCTGAGGTTATTGATATTTCTCCTGGCAATCTTGATTCCAGCTTGTGCTTTATCCAGCCCAGCGTTTCCCATGATGTACTCTGCATAGAAGTTAAATAACCAGGGTGACAATATACAGCCTTGATGTACTCCTTTTCCTATTTGGAACCAGTCTGTTTTTCCATGTTCAGTTCTAACTGTTGCTTCCTGACCTGCATACAGATTTCTCAAAAGGCAGGTCAGGTGGTCTGGTATTCCCATCTCTTTCAGAATTTTCCACAGTTTATTGTGATCCACACAGTCAAAGTCTTTGGCATAGTCAATTAAGGAGAAATAGATGTTTTTCTGGAACTCTCTTGCTTTTTCAATGATCCAGCGAATGTTGGAAATTTGATCTCTGGTACCTCTGCCTTTTCTAAAACCAGCTTGAGCATCTGGAAGATCATGGTTCATGTACTGTTGAAGCCTGGCTTGGGGAATTTTGAGCATTACTTTACTAGCGTGTGAGATGAGTCCAATTGTTTAGTAGTTTGAGCATTCTTTGGCATCGCTTTTCTTTGGGATTGGAATGAAAACTGACCTTTTCCAGTCCTGTGGCCACTGCTGAGTTTTCCAAATTTGCTGGCATATTGAGTGTAGCACTTTCACAGCATCATCTTTCAGGATTTGAAATAGCTCCACTGGAATTCCATCACCTCCACTAGCTTTGTTTGTAGTGATGCTTCCTAAGGCCGACTTCACATTCCAGGATGTCTGGCTCTAGATAAGCAATCACACCATGGTAATCATCTGGGTTGTGAAGATCCCTTATGTATAGTTCCTCTGTGTATTCTTGCCACCTCTTCTTAATACCATCTGTTAGGTACATACCATTTCTGTCCTTTATTGAGCCCATCTTTGCATGAAATGTTCCCTTGGTATCTCTAATTTTCTTGAAGAGCTCTCTAGTCTTTCCCATTCTATTGTTTTCCTCTATTTATTTGCATTGATCACTGAGGAAGGGTTTCTTATCTCTCCTTGCTATTCTTTAGAACTCTGCATTCAAATGGGTATATCTTTCCTTTTCTCCTTTGCTTTTCACTTCTCTTCTTTTCACAGCTATTTGTAAGGCCTCCTCAGACAGCCATTTTGCTTTTTTGCATTTGTTTTTCTTAGGGATGGTCTTGATCCCTGTCGCCTTTACAATGTCACGAACCTCCATGTATAGTTCATCAGGCACCCTGTCTATCAGATCTAGTCCTTTAAATCTATTTCTCACTTCCGCTGTGTAATTGTAAGGGATTTGATTTATGTCATACCTGAATGGTCTAGTGGTTTTCCCTACTTTCTTCAATTTAAGTCTGAATTTGGCAATAATGAGTTCATGATCTGAGCCACAGTCAGCTCCTGGACTTGTTTTTGCTGATCAATATTGACATATACATCTTTGTTTAAGGCCACTTAAAATCCTCTCAACAACCTGCAAGATAAGTACCATACTTTGGAGAAACACATGAAGAGAAAGGAAATATAACTCCTCTGGAGATGCTTGGAGATGTACTTGCATGGAGACTGCCTTCGTTGCGAAGTTGCTTGGTAATCCTGCTTTGGGCTAGACCCTGAGTCTTTAGGGCCCAGAAATGGATCCAGCTGAAGGCTTTGTCTATTATTCCAAAAGAGCAAGGAGGAAGTGCAGTTGACAAGATGGTGGAAGTTCCTGCACTCTGCCAGGTGACTCCTCAAGATGCCCACTCCCCACCCATAATCTCCAGCCAAGTCATTCCCTTCACAGAATGTTGGAAACAAACAGTGAAGGATATGGGTCTCCAGGCTAACTAAAGTAGTCAGAATTTGGGCAGCAAAGCTTCTGGATGTTACAGAAATCCTGGGGAGGCCTTTGGGTTCTTTCAGGGTTCAGGTCAAGGCTCACTATATCTGGGAAAGGCAGGGATCCTGGATCCCAGTGGCTGAATGATCCTGGGTAAGTAACTTTATCATGTCTCAAATGGGAAATGAGAGCCTTCTTCACAGACTGGTTGCGAGGGTTAAGTGAGACAAGAATGTATGAGTGGGCTTTGGTAATGGCCCATCCAAATGTTTTCATTTTGTGATCATGACTTTTCAACAAATTCAGTAAACATGCTTTGGCCACTTTGGTGCACAAAACATCATTCCACACCCTGTTGGGGAGGGGCAGCAATAAGCATGGAGGGGTGTGAATGAGTACAATGAAGTCCCTACAGTCTAGGAGCGGAAGCAAGCAAACAGTTGGATTTAACCTATGAAATGGCCAATCATTTTGGACCCACAACCCAATACTACCACTGATATCAGGCAAAGTGAAATAAATACAAATGGAAATGGAGGAGGGAGTGATTTTCTCTCCCTGGAAAAATTAAGGAGGGTTTCCATGAGGAAATGACTTTTGACTGAGCCTTGAAGGATGTGCTGGATTGTAATCAGCTGCAATCCAAGGAGAAAGGCCTTGCAGGCTAAAAGCAGGGAGAGTGGCAGCAATGGCACAAGGGTGGGGTCGGGGGCAGCCTGTTTGGGGATGAGGAAGCCTGGGTACCTGGACAAACGCTCTGCTGGGACAGCTTGGTGGGACCATTATGGAGGGCCTGAGATGCTGGCCTCACCTTCCCCAGGGAGTTGGCAGCTGCTTGTTAGCAAATAAGGGACATGGTCATTTCTTTCTGCTTAGTGGGGCAGGTGGCATGAAGTGGGGCAGCAGCCTTCTCACCTTGCAACTAAAGGCTTCTCCTGGCAGCAGGAGAAATTGTAATCAACCAAAAGAAAGAACTTTTTGCAAGCGAGCTATGGGAACCTATTCCATAATGTCCAAGGAAAGCTGAGGAATCTTTTCCCGTGGAGACCTTGAAAAGCAGGAGAGGTTCTCATCTGTCTGGTTTTAGAAGAATTCTGCCCAGAGGCAGGGGGCTGGACTAGAGAACCCATTTGAGTTCTTTCCAGTCTGCAGCCTGGGTGATCTCATTGTTCCCTCTTCCTCTGGATGGTGTTGCCTCACCCCACCTCAGTCTCCTTGGGATTATTCCTGTTGTTAGAGATCTCCCAGGCCCCCAAAGCCACAGCTTTTCCGGTTGGTGACTCATGACCGCTTCAGCAAGATCATACCAGTGTCTAGCCTCCATCCTCCTTGCTGTTAGCTTGAGTAAGCTTAGCCTTTCTCTTTGTAGCTTCCTTTGACGGTGAGGAAACATAGGTTATTATCCTTATATAGCCAAGACTTTCCACCATGGTCAGCCCTAATGCCAACATTCCTCTCACCTCTGAAGGGAGTCAGGGCCTCACAGATAGAATGGATTTTAGAGTTGAAGGGCCTAGGTTTGAGTTTTGATTAGTTGTATGACCTCAGGCAAGTCATTTAAGGGCAGAGATTAAGTCAACTCACACTTGTGGAGCACTTGCTATATGTTCAAATACTGTTGAATGAATCAAACGTAGGTATCGTCCCATTCTATGGGTAGGAAAACTGAGGCTCTAAGAGGTAAAGTTTCTTGCTCACTGTTACACAGCTAGTTAAGTAATCAAGCTGGAAATGGAACTCAGACCTCACAGATTCCCAAAGCTGTGCCTTTTCCACACTCTGTGGTGTTACTTCTTGCTTCATCACTCAACCTGTTCTGTCATCTGTAAAATGGGGCTTATCCTCTCTGCCCCAAAGAGATATTGGAGGGATTAAAAATACACATACTGTATGTGAAAGGGATGTGGAAGACAAAAAGTGCTCAGCAGACACTAGATAATTATTTCTCGGTCCCTGATCAATTCTCGGCGCTTCTGCCAACATCTTTGGGAAGCTATTTCTGAGAGCAGCAGGCAGAGTTGGCCTCACCTTTCCACTCTCACTGTAGGATGGAAGAGACATCTCTTCTTCATGAAGTAGGGAACTAGAGAACCCTAGCTCTTATTGCACTGGGTCAAACTCTTTCTTTAGCAGGTTTGCCTTCCTAATTCAACTGTAAGCTTCTCCAGCGCACAGTGCTGACACACAGTAGTACTCAGCAAGTGTGACTGTTGTTGCTCCGTCACTCAGTCGTGTCAAATGATGCAGTGACTTGCCCTCACAAGCCTGTTCCTTCTCTGTCACTGGTCCAGTCTCCATCCTCCCTGCCCAGAGCCCAACTTCCTAACTGGGCCACCCACCGCTGGCCTTCCAATCCCATGGTCACATGTTTACCTTGGCTGGCTGGCATTCAGTCCTTAGCATGTGACACTCAGCTTCGTTCTACCAGGAATGCCCTTTCCTACAATATCCTCTTGTCAAAGTGCATATTGTCTTGTTCGTGAAGCTTTCCCTGACCACCCACCTTGTCCAAAACTAAAGGTGATCTCCTTTTCCCATGAGCTCCCATTGCATACAGTGGGTGCCATTTATAGGACTCCTTAATATCTTCTACCTTCTCAGACAGTTATGTGCATCCCACTATGTGACCTTGGGTAAGTCCTTACCCCTGATATGGGCCTCAGCCTCCAATCTGTACATATGTGTCCCACGACTCTTCCAACTCTGCCATTCTGTGACCTGGCTTCTTTGGGGTTCTTGGAGAACAAGACACAAAAGAGCCCCAGTTGGGGCCTTCGACTCTTGACAGCACGTGCCCAGCTCCCAGGCCTGAAAATCAGCTGCTCAGATATTTCAAGCTAATTGACTTGCTTAATAAAGGGATAAATAAATATCTACTTAACATGATTACTGTCAGAGGCCTGAGCTACAGAACCTTTCCATGCTGGGGTTTTATTGCACGAGAAGCTAATTAGTTCTAATTAGTTAACTCCCAGGTGCTTAAGGCAGAGGCAGGGGAGAGGAGGGTGTGAGGGAGTGGAAGGCAGGTGGGGAAAGGGAGGAGAAGGTGTTCTATACTCCCCACTCTCAGCTGCTTACCTGCCACAGCCAGGCTCAGGACTCACCAGGAAGCCCAGGCTTAGTGATACCTCAGGCACCTCATGCATCTGAGATGAGGGAATGAAGCTCCTTGAGAACCTACTATGGGCTGGGCACTGAAGCCTGTTCTCTGCATGATCTTGTTTGATCCTTGCAATGACCTGCAGAGGCAAGAACTCTTCATTGTCCTGTTTTCTAGGTGGGGAAACTGGGATGCACAGAAGTACAGCCCCTTGTCTGAGCTCACACCCCAGGGAAGCAGAGGAGCCAGCACTGGATCTGATTGAAAGGCCAGGGTTGCTGTGTTTGGCCTCTGTTATGCCTCCAGGTGACAGCCCCAGAGGGCTCGTGCTGCTCAGAAAGGGATTTGGATAGGCAGTGACCTCCCTTCACTGTGGTACTCAGCCAAGAGGTCTTCCTGGATAGGCCAAACCAGACACAGCCAGAGCTGGCAGGGTACTGAAGAGCTAGTCATCGTTTGATTCAAGAACTCCTCCTCCTTTGATTCAAGTCAAAGCTCTGGGCTGGAAATCCTGCATGACTCAGATCCCCGCCCACAAGGAACTCACATTCAAGGGAAGTGTATGAACATTTGGATAGCAAGTTATTTAACTGTTAAAAATGTACATGAGGAGATACAGCTCTCTTCTATTGCATAATTTCTCTGCTTAGAGAAAATTTTTCCCAGGCTTTGAGGGCCTAAGTCAGAGAATCAGGATCTCCTTCTGGGACACCACTTGCAGTGTAGGAAGGAGCATGGACTCTGGCGTTTGGATTTGAATTGAGGATCTGCCACTTATTAACTGTATCATCTTGATCATATCCCTCTGCCTCTCTCTGTCGGGCCCACCCCCTCCTGGACCTAGCTTCCCAACATTTACCTACACACACTGTCTCCTAACTGGCTTCCCTGCTTCTCTGGAACCCATTCCTCACACTGCAGCCAGAATGAGCTTCTGCCTCATGTGATAACCCCACTGTGAGTCCTTCAAAGTCTTCACCATGGCCTGCGAGGCTTCCATGATCTCTGGCTTCATTTCAGGCCACACTCTCTCACTCACCAAACTCTGCCACACTGGTCTTCTTAATGTTTTAGAAATCCGATCTCGTTTCTACCTCTGGACCTTTGTACCCGTTGTTCTGGTCACCTCAGTGTTCTGACCTCAACCACTTGCATTGCTGGCCTCTCCTCATTCTTAAACATCCCCTCCTCAGGGACATGTTCCCTTTAACCCTATCTCAAACAGCAGTAGCCCCTTTGTTCTCAATTTCAGTACCTTTTGTTTCCATCCAAATACCACAATTTGTAATTTTTTAAATTCACTTAAACATGTATTCTTTATCTGTTTCCTCCCACTCAGATAATAAGCATCATTAGGTCAATGACTTTGTCACTGCCACTGTGTCTTGAGCAGCGTTTGACACATAGTAGGTGCTCAGTATAGACTTGGTACAGATGGAGGGGTGGATGGTTGGAGCAGTGAATGAATGGCCACTTCTTAAAGCTGTTGTGAGGATTAAATGAGCTGGTGCATGTTAAATGTCTGGCACAGAGCCCAGCAAAGAGCCCAGCTCAATAGCTAAGCTGAATCTGCACGTGGCTGGCACCCAGCTATTTCCTGAGCCATCCCCACCTTAGTCAGCTAGTACTCCATCCCACCACCCTGCAAGGCCCAGCTCCTACTGCCCTGGAAACAAACCCGTTCTCACCCACAGGCAGTGGTGTGCTAGAGTTGAGTGCCACTTGTTAATGATTCAGGAATTTTACAAGCAGATTGTTAAACTATCAGTAGCTTCAGAGTGGCCACGGAGGGAGTACTTACACCACAGAAATTGACAAATAGTACAAATCGCACCCCCAGGATGCAAAGAGCCGATTTACCAGTACACCATCACTAGGCTTCTCTCCTGCTGCTCACCCTGTCAGAGGGCCCTGCCTGAGTTCAGCCTGCCAGCCTTCAAGGTTCAGATCAAGCACTGACTCCCCCTGAAAGCCATGAAGCCTCCCATATCTCACCCCTGCTGACAGCCTCAGTGCCACAGGTAAGGGTATCTAAGTCAGTGTTTCTGGATATTGATTTTTGTCTTCTTATTCTCCAAGTAACACAGAAATCTCATCCCCGAAGCTAACTTTTAAAACTGCAAAAGCAAGGGCATGGTTGATACACTTATTTCTTCTAGTCCCTCAGGGTGCCTAGCACAAGACTGGGGACTGGAGAGGTTTTGGTAAAGTGTTTACAGCAGCAAGTGTTCAATGACAGATGAGTTTGGATAAAGAAGATGTGGTAGGGACTTCTCTTGTGACCCAGTGGCTGAGACTCCTTGCTCTCAATGCAGGGGGCTCATGTTCGATCCTTGGTCAGGGAACTGGATCCCACATGCTGCAACTAAGACCTGGTGCAGTCAAATAAATAAATTAAATTAAAGGTTTGTTTTTTTTTTTTTAAAAAAAGAAGATGCAGTACATATATACAGTGTAACATTAGCCGTAAGAAAGAATGATAAAACGCCGTTTGCAGCAACATGGATGGACCTAGAGATTATCATACTGAGTGAAGTAAGTCAGACAAAGACAAATATCATATGATATCACTTATAGGTGGAATCTGAAAAATAAAATGACCAAATGAGCTTATTTACAAAACAGAAAAAGACTCACAGACATAGAAAACAAACTTATGGTTACCAAAGGGGAAAGGGGAGAAGGATAAATTAGGAGTTTGGGATTAACATATACACACCACTATATATAAAATAAGTAAACAACAAGGACCTACTGTATAGCACAGGGAAATATACTCAGTAACTTGTAAAAACCTATAATGTAAAAGAATCTGAAAAAGAAAATATTTTGTGTGTAATACATATATATTGTGCATAATACATAGATATGTGTAATACATATATGTACACATATATATGACTGAATCAACTTTCTATATACCTGAAACTAACACAACATTGTAAATCAACTATGTTTCAATAAAAGTTAAAAAAGAAAAGGCGACTCAGCAGCAGGCTGATAGAGTGGCTGCTGCTGCTGCTGCTGCTGCTGCTAAGTCGCTTCAGTCGTGTCCGACTCTGTGCGACCCCATAGACGGCAGCCCACCAGGCCCCGCCGTCCCTGGGATTCTCCAGGCAAGAACCCTGGAGTGGGTTGCCATTTCCTTCTCCAACGCATGAAAGTGAAAAGTGAAGGGGAAGTCGCTCAGTCGTGTCCGACTCTTCCCAACCCCATGGACCGCAGCCCACCAGGCTCCTCCGTCCATGGGATCTTCCAGGCAAGAGCACTGGAGTGGGGTGCCATTGCCTTCTCCAGATAGAGCGGCAGGAGTCTAGAAAAGAGAAACAGGAGCCCTGCATTTGGCACAGCTTAGCCACTGCCTTGCAGTGTGACCTCAGTCCAGTCCCTTTGCCTTTCCAGGCCTCAGTTTATCTATCAAAAATGATGCTGATGATTTTTGAAGCTTCCTTCAGACTTCAAGATTTCAAGGACTTGTTTGCTGACTGATATGCAAATAAGCGTTCATTATTTGATGCAGAAGCTGTTAGGTATTTTCAAAGAAACAATTACTGGCATCCCTTCCACCATGTTCTCAATGAGAGAAGACTTAGGAGGGCCTTTGGACGATTGAATCCAAGGCATTATGATCCATTCTGCAGATAATGATAGCTAGGATTTACCAAGCTCTTGTGATATGCCAGGTAGTATTCTAAACACTTGACATTGATTAACCAGTTTAACCATCACAACAACACTAAAAAGGTAGATACTACTATCAGTGCCCATTTTACAGATAGGGAAGTTAAGGTTCAGAGAAGTAAAACAACTTTCCCAAGTCACACAGTTAGGAAGTAATAGAATCGAAGCTTGAACTAGGCAGTCTGATTCTAAATCCCATACAGCTGACCACTGTGCTGTGCTCCTTTATACAATTTCTCAGAGGAAGAAGCTGCCCTTCAAAGGCCCTGGAGCCCCCAGACAGACAGCTAGCTTTCCCACCTACATCCAAATGGGTCCCATCATAGTACAAGCTTTACCAATAGGCAGAACGCCTTAGAGGAAATGTCACATCTGGTTTCCTCCACCTCCCAGCTGTGTGACTCTGGGCAGGTCCCTCTGCCTCTCTGAGCCCCAGTTGTCTCATCTATGTCACAAAAAGCTGTTGTGAGAATTAAGAGGGAGGAAATTAGTAGGTAATGATTGTCTCTGTGTATTAATATTTAAATTTGCATTGAATTACCTCTTCTAATTCTTCTAGAGAGAAATTTGTTTCCCATTTTACAGAGTGAAAATATCCTCAGAAAGGGTAATAATTTCCTCAAAGCCTTGCTGTTAGATGGGGCAGAAAACATGATTAAAAAGACTCCAAGTTATTTTCATTTAAATAAGCTTTTTTTTAAATTTTAGAACAGTTTAAGATTTACAGAAAACATTTAGAAGACTGTATGGATTTCCCATATATCTGTACCCAATTTCCCCATCTTACATTAGTGTAGTACATTTGTTACAATTAATGAATTAGTATTAAAGTCAGATTTCCTTAGTTTTAACCTAATGCCCTTTATTCATTCCAGAATTCCATTCAGGACACTGCATTATATCTAATCATCATGTCTCCTTAACTCTTCTGGTCTATGATTGTTTCTTAGACTTTTCCTTGTTTTTAATGACCTTCACAGTTTTTAGGAGTGTTGGTAAGGTACTTTGTAGACTGTCCCTCAGTCAGGATTTGTCTGATGTCTTTCTCATGGTCAGGCTGGAGTTAAGGGTTTGGGGGAGGAAGTGCTCTTCTTATCACATCACAGCAAGAGTATATGCTCTTAGCATGACTTGTCATTATTGATGTTTATGGTGATCACCTGGCTGAGGTATGTTTGTCAGGTGGCTCCACTGGAAAGTTACTCTGTGTTTTAAGCCTTTTCCATATTGTACTCTTTGGAAGGAAGTTGCTATGCTCAGTCCACACTAGAGGTGTGTGGAATGGGGAGATAAGCGTTGCCTCCTTGTGGGAAGAGGATCAACAAATTATTTGCAATTCTTCTACACAGGAGATTCGCCTCTTCTGTATTTATTTATTTATATTTTCATTCATTCATTCATTCAACCACTTATTTCTACCACTATAGACTCATGGATGGTCTTCCTAGGTGGTTCTAGCAGTAAAGAACCCACCTGCCAATTCAGGAGACGTAAGAGACACGGGTTTAATCCTTGGGTCAGGAAGATCCCCTGGAGGAGGGTATGGCAACCCACTTGGGTATTCTTGCCTGGAAAATCCCGTGGACAGAGGAGTCTGGAGGGCTACAGTCCATAGGGTCACAAAGAGTTGGACATGACTGAAGGGACTTAGCGTGCATGCACATAAACTCACGGGTATTGGTTATTATACTTTGGGTTATAATCTGATACTACATTATTTATCCTGTTGCTCAAATTGATTCAGCTTTAGCCTTTGGGAGCTCTTTCAGTTGGCTCCTGCATCCCTCTGACCTATCATTGTGGGTTTTATCTTTTTGGCATTTCCTTCCTCTCTGTATCTTTATCTATAAGATACTCCAGGCTCATCTCATTTATTTCCTGCACCAGCCCTAGAATCAACCACTACTGTGAAGAACTCTGGTTCCTTTATTGGAAAATGGTATTACAAACCAAGATCCAGGCACTGGGTGTATTCATTGCTCCTGCGCCCTCTCAACTAACAGAGTAAGAAGATGTATATTCCTATGTTGCTGCTGCTGCTGCTGCTAAATCGCTTCAGTTGTGTCTGACTCTGTGCGACCCCATAGACGGCAGCCCATCAGGCTCCCCCATCCCTGGGATTCTCCAGGCAGGAACACTGGAGTGGGTTGCCATTTCCTTCTCCAGTGCATGAAAGTGAAGAGTGAAAGTGAAGTCGCTCAGTCGTGTCCGACTCTTAGCGACCCCATGGACTGCAGCCTACCAGGCTCCTCCGTCCATGGGATTTTCCAGGCAAGAGTACTGGAGTGGGGTGCCATTGCCTTCTCCAATGTTCCTATGCTAACTAGTGTATATACACATATCAGTGAGTGCTCTGTGTAAATATTTGTACCCATAGTGAGCTAAACATGAGTTTACACTCATGTCTCCCATTCTAATCCAGTACCACATGGATTACTCTAATCTTTTTCTTGCTTATTTGTATACTCTCACTCCAACAGTGAGCAACCTGGCTCCTGCCATTCACTATCTGACTTCATGCTCTTTTATAGCCTTCCTCCCTTACTCCTTTCAGGTTCCCAAGGCCTACCTGGCAGCTGCCTTGGGCAGTAGCTGTGTTCATCTCTCCTGGGCTATGGGTGGTCCTAGGTAGTGGTGGTGCTTTTACAGCCTGGGAAACTCTTGTCATCAGTCTCTGCCTGGTTTGGTTTCCACAGGCCGCCCTCAGAGTAGCCTCCTCCGGTCATTCTGAGGGCCTGGGAGCGTTTCCCCAAGTACCTTTCTGTGGGTGACTGAGTCTTTAGACCTGCAGGAATTCATTGCTGGTGTGACAGCAGCCCCTCCTCCAACTGCCTGGTATGCTAACCTCACTGTCTCATCCCCTACCATTCTCCCCCTTAGCCAGCCACTGGGTTTTCTTGCTAAGCCCTGCTCAGCCTCACAGTTCCTGGCCAGTGGTCTGGAATAACATGTGGTAGAGGATGCAGAGAAAATCGGAATTCCAGGCATGAGCAACATACTGCATGGAGAGGCTAAGGCTCCTTTGGCCAGAGTTCAGATTAGTCCAGCTCAGTGGCTGTCACCTTGGAGCAGTACACTCTATGACCCCACACAAGCAGGGCCCTTACCCCAGCCCCATGCCTCAGGAGACCCTGTGTTTTGGAGGACATTCCTCTAAATGTGCTAACGTCCCCTCTGGTGCTGAGTTCCAGCCAGAGCCAGCACTGCCTCCCAGGTAGAGTGCTCTGAGCCCAAACATGAACCCAAGTAGGCCCCAGTCCCTGTTTCTCCTCTTTGGGAAACTCTGGCTATACTATGTGTGGGGTCAACCAGATGCCCTGATCTCCTAGACTCACATCTATGGTATCTTTCTGGAACACTGGAGCTGAGTTGGCACAGTATTTTTTTCACAAGACCCTGGGAGAGACCAGGTTGCCAGAATGTTGCTAACATGCTGATTTGGGGTAAGTTGAATTGTTTATGTAACAGGGGCCTTACACTCATATACACACATACAAATATATGTCTATTTATTATATAAACATACATATCCCCTCCCCCACCCAGGCTTACATACTCTAGGGCAGCCTTTCCTTAGAGTTTATGGAGTTAAAAGTACAAAATGTCCAAGACAGAAGAGTTTTGAAGCCATTTAGCCCAAGGCATTCCTGGTGTATATGCGTCGCCCCTCCCCCACCTCCACTTGCCCCAGAATCTGCTCTGGGTCTGTCTGAACCTGGAGTTGCTGGGGATGAAGAAAGGAATAAGTCTCTGTCATTGTCTTCCAGGGTCTCCCAGTCTAATGGGATATACAGGTACAGAAACTGTCACTTTGAGTACAATTAAAAGAATAATCACAGTAATAATAAGAGCTGCCACTTATTTAGCCCTTACTGTGGGCCAGGCACTGCCCTCCATGCTTTGCACACATCGGCTTGTTACTTCTCTCAATGAGCTCATGAAGCAGGTGCTTCCCTATATTCCTACCTATAGAAGAGGCAACTGAGGTTCAGAGATGTAAAGCAGTATATGTGTGTGAGCCCAGAGTGCCCTTCAGCTCTGTCTGGCTCCCCAGCCTGAGTCCTTTCATACTCTCAGGCCTCAAGCCTGAAGAAATGGAGGCCAAGTGGGCTAAGGTTACTTGCCGAGAAAGAAAGGACTTGAATCCAGTGCTGTCTGCCCTCAGCCCTGTGGGGAAGCCGCTGCGTTTTGACAGAAAGTCAGTGGCATGTGTCCACAGTCCTGGCTCTCCTCTCCTGTCATGGTCTCATCTCCTGGCACAGCCCCAGCCCCGGCCTGAGCCGGGCCAGCCATGTGGCTAGCACATCTCCCTTTCAACTCTGCCAGGCCTGCAGCTGGCCCACCCCTTGCGTGCCCCCTCCAGGGCCCAGCCCTCTCTCCTCGGTCAACGACGCAGCCCTCCTTCCGTTCAGCATTCCTGCCAGCTGGTGTGTGAGCCCTGTGCAAGGAGGCTGGGTTGCCATGGCAGCCGGGGAGGGCTGGTGGGAGCGGAGGGGGGCGGGGGGGTGCCACTGTGGTGCAGAGCTCCTGACCTCCCTAGGAAGGGAGGCTGTGGCCCTGGGCCTGGTAAGTGCTTTGGCAGGTCACCTTAGAAGGCCTGCCCCCACCCCACCCTGGCTCTCTGCCCCCACCGGGTGTGCTTTAAGAGCTTTCACCACACAGAGAAAGGGATGAGCTGGGGAGAAAAAATGCCCAGGCCCTTCAGAGCTCAAGCCCAATATAGCAGAACTAATTTGAAATGTCACTTAGGGCAGTCTCATTCCCAGCCAGCGAAAAGCTGGTTTATTTACATAGTCGGCAGTGGCAGGAGGCCAAGAAACCTGCCATGCCAGGGTGTAGGGGATGGGCGGCTGGGAGCCGTGGCTGTGGCCCCTTGGCCTGGACCTTGCTCAGAACCACCATCTGGAAACCCCTGTGGGCAGAAGGGCCAGATCCCATGGACCCCACGCACGCCTCCCTCACTCCAGCCAGTATCCCCCCACCCCTCAGGGCCCCAGGTCAGAGCAGGAACTTCTAGTGACTGCCTTGGCACCAGTTCTGTGCCAGGCACTCTGCTGCACATTCGACATGGTTTTCTCCTTGAACCTTTGCCAAGCTCTGAGATGAGGAGTGATTAGCCCCCCGTCACAAATGAGGAAACTGAGGTGGGGAAGGATGTACGACTTTCTAGGGGTTAGATAGCCAGGAAGTGGCAGTTGGGATTCAGATCAAGGTCTGTCTGGCTCCTGAATGCATGCTTCTCCTCTCCCACCCCTGTACCCCCCATATCCATACCTTGTATCTTCATTCCTTGGCTTCTGCCAGCCACTACCCAAGACATGGCCTGTGTGAGCCACTGGGCCTGCCAGTTGATTGCCAATGGCCTTTTTCAGCTCAGCCCCTATGGGCCCTACCAGTGAGCCACTGGCCTGGGGACTGACAGGCCTGGAGCCAGTCAGGGTGGGTTCGGGCCCCCAGCAAGAGAATGGAGTCTGTTCCTGGTGCCCACCTGTGTGCTTCAGTCAGGAAGATGGTTTTGTGGCTGAGAGGGGGTACAGAGAACTGGTAGTCCTGTCTGTACTTCATTCTATTATGTGCTAAGCTTGTTCTTGTTTGTTGTTGGCTGTTCAGTTGCTCAGTCGTGTCCAACTCTTTGCGACCCCATGGACTGCAGCACGCCGGGTCTCCCTGTCCATCACCAACTCCCAGAGCTTCTCAGACTCATGTCCATAGAGTCGGTCATGCCATACAACCATCTTACTTTCTGTCGCCCCCTTCTCCTCCTGCCTTCAATCTTTCCCAGCATCAGGGTACTGAACATCTATTATGTGCCTGGAACTGTGCTGGGTGGGAGGGGGTACAAGGGCAAGAAAGACATAGTCTCTGTCCTCACAGAACATCTAGTTACATTCCAGAATAATAACACAACAAGGGTTAACATCAAGTGGTCTATGCCAGGCACTATTTTAAGCAGTGGATTCATCTATATAACACCTTTCGTGAGGCTATGAGGTAGTACTGTTATTATTCCCCATCTCCCAGATGAGGAAACAGAGCCATTGAGAGGGAAAATATCTTGTCCAAAGTCACACAGCTACCAAATAACAAAGGTGTGGTTTGAAACCAGGCGGACCGCCTTCAGAACCCACAGTCTCAACCCAGCATTATCTAGAATAAAAGGAAGAGGACTGAACACTGCAAAGAGAAGAGTTAGAAGTAGACAAAGAAGAGGTCTGCCAAGGGCACTTTGGTGGGCAAGCATGGAAAGATTTTGCCAACTAGAGACCCTCCCCATACATTTCTCTAGAGGGAAGGAGGTCAAGCGTGGCCCAAGCTACCCTCAGAGAAGTCAGCCCACTCTATCAGATTTTGTCTCTGTTTTTCTTAGGTTGCCTGTTCTGATTGATTGCTAGAACCCAGAGGCTCAGTCAGCCAAGGGTTAATGCTCTGAGGGGGGCCCCCTGGAGAAGGGCCTGCTCTCCATGCCAGGGCCCTGGGGAGAGGATGTGACTGGAATCAGCTGGGAATTATTAAGAGTGCTGGCAAGGCAGACTGAGGTGGGGAGGGGTGTGGAGAAGGCCCAGAACCCAAGGCCAGGGTGTGGTAGGTGGCCGACTAGCAGGCTCTGAGCTGAGGGGGCAAACACAGGGTCAGACAAGGAGTGGGAGCTGCTTAGCCCAAAGTGGAGACCCTGGTCTCTAAGTGATCCTCCCTGAGGCTGCAGATGAAGGGAGCAAATATCTGGAGAGAAGGCTCAGAATGGAAATGGAGACTTGAGCTGGTGGGTGGAGGAGGGGGTTGGTTGTCTTTTAAGACCCAGGCTCCTTGGAGAGTTGGTAAACCCTCATCCACACTCTACTTTGCTGTGTGCCCTTCTAGGATTTTCCAAAGCAGCCCAGAGGGCAAGAGAGACCTCAGTAGCACTAAGGGCTAACCTGCTCCCTCCCCCTGACCCCAGTCCTATCCCAGCACCCACCAGCTGTATACACCCCTCAACAGAAAGGAGCACATAGGACCTGCCTTTGCAAACGCCACGAGCTCTGGAGAGTTTTATCCGCTAAGTGCTTCTTGACCTAGAAACCCAAGAAGGAGTGTGCAGGGGAGTGGCTGCTGTGTGGGTAGGAGGCCCAGCCAAGCTTCCCAAGCTGTTGGCTCAGAGCTGGCACTGAGGCTGCCTTGAGGAAAGGGGGCAGAGAAGCTGGCATGTTGATGGCAAAGCTGCTGACTTTGGGGGCCCAATTTGGGGAGGAGGGGGAAGCCCAGATCCTGCTTGAGCTGAACTAGAGCTTCAGTAAGTTCCACAGAGCCAGGGGGGGTGATGGGACATGTCACCAGAGGCTGCTGATAACTAGGAGAGGCTCCACAGAAGACTGGGCTTCCCTGGTGGTTCAGCTGGTAAATAATCTGCCTGCAACACGGGAGACCTGGGTTTGATCCCTGGGTTGGGAAGATCCCCTGGAGAAGGGAAAGGCTACCTACTCCAATATTCTGGCCTGGAGAATTCCATGGACTATTCCATGGGATCACAAAGAGTCAGACACAACTGAATGACTTTCACAGAAGATTGATCCTGAGCTAGGTTTCCTCTAACTTACTTGGCTAGGGGTCCCCAGGACCTCTGAGCACCTGTGGGACAGGCACTCTTCAGTCCAGGCTGAGACCCCCATGACATCTCAGCTGGCCTTGAAAAAACAGTTGGTCAGCAGAAGGAAAAAAACACTTTGGAGAGCCAAAGCCAGAGTGAGCTGGGAGTGTGCTGGGGGAACGTGACTGGAGCTACCTTCAAGGTTCTCAGAAATGTCATCTAGTTGCCTCCTAGCCTGATAGAGGGATTCTCCAGGTTCCGTCTCCTTGAACTCCATTCCCCTACCCCAGGTCTCTCCTTACAGCCCTCCACTGACTCTCCATTCTCCCCAACACTCTCCACCTGCCCATTCTCTCCTGCTACCTCCTTGCGCATGAAGTCTTCCAACATCGATGTTAAGACACAACATCAAAGTGCAAAGTACAAGTTCCCATCCCTGGCCTGTCATCCCCAGAATAGGTGGCCAGGAGCCAGTGGGGTCCCTGTGAGCCCTGTGTGGGCAGGGCAGATATATCCTTACGGGTTTCTCTGCCTCAGCAGAGGGCTGCCAACTTGGGCTACTGCAGGGGAGACAAGTGCAGGGAAGAAGAGGGGCCAGTTGGACAGGGTGGAGCTGCTCAGCTGTACCCCAGCTCCCAACAGCCTCAGCAGTGAGGGCCATCTGGCCCACTGAGTCACTTACAGAAAAACACATGGGTATGGAGCAGGGTGCCACTGAGCACAGGCTGCAGCAGAAAGCAGATGGGCTCAGGTTCCCCTTCCTTTGCATTCTTCTCCTTCAGCTTCTCACAAAACAACTCTTGCTGGCCCGGATCCTAAGTTCCAGGTAAGCACTGGGCACCAGCAGTAATTGCCAGAACTCTCCAGTATTCTCCATCCCTGGGTCTGTCCTTAGGAATCCCCACTGGCTGCCCATCTGGGAGTCAGGACGGGCTCCGCACTCCCCCTTCCCTATGTCCACATCAATCAACCATTAAGTCACCAACCCTTGCCCATTTCAACTCCTAAACCTCTCTCCTATTTTTCTTGTTTTGTGCCTTTCACTACCACTTCCCTAATCATCAAAAAACCAACAACAGTACCTACCTTTTACTAAAAGCCTCAGATATGCCAGATTCTGAACTCAAAATTTACATGTATTTGCCTCCGTTAATCCTCCCACCAACAACTCTCTGGCAGCTGTCCTCTTATTGACTCCATTTAATAGATGAGAGAAACTGAATCCCAGAGCCGTGAAGTCCCTTGTTCGATGACATACACTTAGTACAGGGCAGAGCTGGGAGTCCAACTTGGGCAGTCTGCTTCGAGAACACAGACACACCCAGACTCACTGTGCTCTGCTGCCCTCTTTCTTTCCTCCCAGCAGCCCCACCTCTCTCTCACCAGCTGCCAGAGTGGTTTCTCCAAAGCCCAGTGCCAACCATGCCGATTTGTCTCCTGGTGCAGTGCCCTATTCTGGCTTTCATTAAAGCATCCACCCATCCCTCCTCACTGCCGTTGTGCTAGCCCAGGCTGCTGGCATCTCTGGCCTCCCAACTTCTCCATTCAGCTATCAGCTGCTTGAGAGCAGGGGCTGGTGTGTCTTGCTCACCAGCAAAGTGCCCCCTAAACACAGATGGCACCAGGAAAACATTCACTGTGTCAATGGATGGAAGAATGGCCTCCTGCCTCCCATCTGATCCCTGCCAGTGCATTCTCCATGCTACTGTCAGAGGAATCTTTCCCGGAACAACCCCGAGCATGTCACTGCTCTGCTCTGAACCCACCCCTGACAAATTTGATCCCCAGATTCTACTTCTAGGAATTTACCCTATCACTACACACACACACACACACACACACACACACACACACACACACACACATATGCAAGGAATGACATCCACACAGATTATTCATTGCAGCCTTGTTTCTAATTGCAAATGATTGGAAATAACCTAAATGTCCATCAGTTAGAGCCTCCGTAATTCTTGTGAGATGAGGAAGCACTTTAGCGGCTGACATGAAACAGCCTCCAAGGCATAATTGGTGGAAAAGGAAAGTACAGAAGGGGGGCTGTGATAACATTTATACAAAACAAAAAAGGGAAAATACACAAATATATTTGCTATATATGTTAACCTATTTGCCTTTAAAATTTTGGACTGTATGAATATATTGTCTACCCCTAAAATGTAAACCTTAGTATTTAAAATATAATCATGTAAACCACAAATAATACAAATTATAAGCAAACAAACAAAACAGAGTCTCCCATCAGTTATACACCCAAATTTGCCCATGCTGCTTCCTCAACCTAAATTGTGCTTCCTCTGCCTTCTAGCTTCCAAATGTCTGCATCTGGGCTGTCCACTATGGTGGTGCATGTGGGTTTTAAGTACTTGCAATGTGACCAATCCAAATTGAGATGTGCTGTAAGTTTGCAAATACACACCAGAATTTGAAGATTCAATGTGAAAAAAGTGTTAAATATCTCCATAATTTTCTCTATTGATTACATGTTGATATGATATTTTATTTTTATTGAAGTATAGTTGATTTATAATGTTTCAGATATATAGCAAAGTGATTCAGCTTTATATATATATGCTATATATATATATAATCATTTTCAGGTTCTTTACCATTATAGGTTATCACAAGATATTGAATATACCTTTCTGTACTATACAGTAGGTCTTTTTTGTTTATTTATTTTATATATAGTTGTGTGTATCTACTACCACACAATTGCACTCATCTCACACACTAGTAAAGTAATGTTCAAAATTCTCCAAGCCAGGCTTCAGCAATATGCGAACCATGAACTTCCAGATGTTCAAGTTGGTTTTAGAAAAGGCAGAGGTACCAGAGATCAAATTGCCAACATCCGCTGGATCATCAAAAAAGCAAGAGAGTTCCAGAAAAACATCTATTTCTGCTTTATTGACTATGCCAAAGCCTTTGACTGTGTGGATCACAATAAACTGTGGAAAATTCTGAAAGAGATGGGAATACCAGACCACCTTATCTGCCTCTTGAGAAACCTATATGCAGGTCAGAAAGCAACAGATAGAACTGGACATGGAACAACAGACTGGTTCCAAATAGGAAAAGGAGTATGTCAAAGCTGTATATTGTTACCCTGCTTAACTTCTATGCAGAGTACATCATGAGAAACGCTGGGCTGGAGGAAGCACAAGGTGGAATCAAGATTGCTGTGAGAAATATCAATAACCTCAGAGATGCAGATGACACCACCCTTATGGCAGAAAGTGAAGAGGAACTAAAGAGCCTCTTGATGAAAGTGAAAGAGCAGAGTGAAAAGTTGGCTTAAACCTCAACATTCAGAAAACTAAGATCATGGCATCTGGTCCCATCACTTCATGGCAAATAGATGGGGAAACAGTGGAAACAGTGGCAGACTTTATTTTGGGGGGGCCTCCAGAATCACTGCGGATGGTGACTGCAGCCATGAAATAAAATAGAGGAAAAGAACAGAATGGAAAAGACTAGAGATCTCTTCAAGAAAATTAGAGATACCAGGGGAGCATTTCATGCAAAGATGTGCTCGATAAAGGACAGAAATGGTATGGACCTAACAGAAGCAGAAGATATTAAGAAGAGGTGGCAAGAATACACAGAAGAACTGTACAAAAAAGATCTTCACGACCCAGATAATCATGATGGTGTGATCACTCACCTAGAGCCAGACATCCTGGAATGTGAAGTCAAGTGGGAACAACAGACTGGTTTCAAATAGGAAAAGGAGTACATCAAGGCTGTATATTATCACCCTGCTTATTGAACTTCTATGCAGAGTACATGATGAGAAATGCTGGGCTGGAGGAAGCACAAGCTGGAATCAAGATTGCCGGGAGAAATATCAATAACCTCAGATATGCAGATGACACCACCCTTATGGCAGAAAGTGAAGAGGAACTAAAGAGCCTCTTGATGAAAGTGAAAGAGGAGAGTGAAAAAGTTGGCTTAAAGCTCAACATTCAGGAAACAAAGATCATGGCATCCGGTCCCATCACTTCATGGCAAATAGATGGGGAAACAGTGGAAACAGTGTCAGACTTTATTTTGAGGGGGCTCAAAAATCACTGCAGATGGTGATTGCAGCCATGAAATTAAAAGACGCTTACTCCTTGGAAGAAAAGTTATGACCAACCTAGATAGCATATTCAAAAGCAGAGACATTACTTTGCTGACTAAGGTCCGTCTAGTCAAGGCTATGGTTTTTCCTGTGGTCATGTATGGATGTGAGAGTTGGACTGTGAAGAAGGCTGAGAGCGGAAGAATTGATGCTTTTGAATTGTGGTGTTGGAGAAGACTCTTGAGAGTCCCTTGGACTGCAAGGAGATCCAACCAGTCCATTCTGAAGGAGATCAGCCCTGGGATTTCTTTGGAAGGAATGATGCTAAAGCTGAAACTCTAGTACTTTGGCCACCTCATGCGAAGAGTTGACTCATTGGAAAAGACTCTGATGCTGGGAGGGATTGGGGGCAGGAGGAGAAGGGGACGACAGAGGATGAGATGGCTGGATGGCATCATGGACTCGATGGACATGAGTCTGAGTGAACTCCGGGAGTTGGTGATGGACAGGGAGGCCTGGCTGGCATGCTGCGATTCATAGGGTCGCAAAGAGTCGGACACGACTGAGCGACTCAACTGAACTGAACTGAACTCCTTGGAAGGAAAGTTATGACCAACCTAGACAGCATATTAAAAAGCAGAGACATTACTTTGTCAACAAAGGTCCGTCTAGTCAAGGCTATGGTTTTTCCAGTGGTCATGTATAGATGTGAGAGTTGGACTATAAAGAAAGCTGAGCACTGAAGAATTGATGCTTTTGAACTGTGGTGTTGAGAAGACTCTGGAGAGTCCCTTGGACTGCAAGGAGATCCAACCAGTCCATCCTAAAGGAGATCAGTCAGTGTTCATTGGAAGGACTGATGTTGAAGCTGAAACTCCAATACTTGGGCCACCTGATGTGAAGAGCTGACTCATTTGAAAAGACCCTGATGCTGGGAAAGACTGAAGGCAGAAGGAGAAGGAGATGACAGAGGATGAGATGGTTGGATGGCATCACCAACTCAATGGACATGAGTTTCAGTAAATTCTGGGAGTTGGTGATGGACAGGGAGGCCTGGTGTGCTACTGTTCATGGGGTCTCAAAGAGTCGGACACGACTGAGAGACTGAACTGAACTGAGTGTGTATCTGTTAATTCCCAATTTATCCCCTCCCTACTTTCCCCTTTGGTAAACACAAGTTTGTTTTGTAAGTCTGTGATTCTGTTCCTGTTATGTAAACATTTGTATCAGTTTTTTTGATTCTGCATATAAGTGATAGGATATTAGTCTTTGTATGACTTATTTCACTTTTAGGATGATAATCTCTAGGTTCATCCAAGTTGCAGCAAATGGCATTATTTCATTCTTTTGATATGTATATACATATCATGTCTTCTTTATCCATTCCTCTGTCGATGGACGTCTAGGTTGCTTCCATGTTTGGCTATTATAAATAGTGCTGCTAGTGGGGTGCATGTATCTTTTTAAATTAGAGATTTCATCTTTTCCTGATATATGCCCAGGAGTGGGATTACCGGGTCATATGGTAGCTCTATTTTTAGTGTTTTAAGGAACTTCCATGCTGTTCTCCATAGTGGTTCCACCCATTTACATTCGCATCAATAGTGTAGGAGCGATACACTATTTTAGATATATTGGTTTAGAGTAAATACATTATTAAAATGAACTTCACCAGCTTCTTTTTTCCTTTTTTAATGCAGTTACCATACAGTTCAAAATCACATATGTGGCTCACCTTTGTGGCTTGCATGATATCTCTATTGAACAGCACTAGTCTAAATTCCATCAGCTCTTCCAGGGTACTTTGAAGGCCACCTTTTCTGCGAAGTTCTCTTTGATTCCCTTCTTGGAATCCCTTTTTCTGCTACCTACCTCACAGTATCACTGAGCACAGGCTAGCAGGCGTCTGTATGTGCCTCACCCATTCAACGGTATGTAAGCCCTCGGGGGAACAGGCCCAGTTACCTTCCTCTTTGCAGCCTTCAGAGTCTTTGTTGGTCAAGCCCAGAGCTGGGCACAAGCACAGTTCAGCTGGTTCAGCTTAGATGAACTGAAGTGCAACCAGGGTAGGCATGGAGAAGCTGGCAGGACAGCCCCAGAGGTCCACCCAGGACCAAAAGCCCCATAAGCGCAAGCAGCAGAGGCCACTTCTTAATGTCATCTTTCTACCCCACTGCCTCAGGGCCCAACTGTTCAGCCCCCAGCTCCTAGAGAGGCAGAAGGGGCAGGACTATTGCAGAGGAAGCTTGGGGTTTCAGTTGCAGGTGCAGAGACCTAGGGAAAGGGTGCTTATTTGCATAAGTTATGAGTATTAGCCTGTATAGTGGGGATGTTACATAAGCAGGATCTGGAGTCAGAGAGCTGAGTTCAAATTCTAGATCTGCCTTGTGAAAACACTAAAACCATTGAATTGTACACTTTAAATGAGTGAATTGTGATGTGTGAATTATACTTCTATAAACTAGTTATATCCATTTATAAGCTGTAGAACCAGGAGCAAATAGCTTCACCTCTCTGTGCCTTGAGTTTTACACTGATAGGAGGAGGTGATCATTTTAGTACCTATCTCACAGAGCTCCTGTTAGAATTAAATGAGCAAGTGTGTGTGAAGTATTTCATGGTGTGCCCATAGTAAGTGCTCATTACATGTCAGCTTCTATTATTCCTGTGTACCAAGCCCTGTGCTAATCTTGTCACATACAGTATTTCATCTGGCTCTCACAACAAGCTCAAATTGGCATGCACGTATTACCAGCTGCATGCAGACATTTAGTCAAGAGGAGCCCTGTGTTGATGGAGGTGTCTATTGGCAGAGCTAGAATTGGACCCCCGGGTTCCTGCCCCTTCCCTCTTTGACATGGCTCTCTGCTCACAGGAATTTGGCCACCTGTGGGCAGAAATCTCAAGCAGGCCTCTCCTGAATACCAGTGAGGTCTGAGGAGATGTGAGAGGCCTTCCTCTAGGATATGTGTCTTTGTACCTGCGACCAACCCAGCAGGGGACCTCCAGACAGCCCTTAGGACTGGAGGCTGATCTAGGGCTAAGGCAACCATAAGGCAAGAATCATAGCAGTCGTGGCCATCGGGCCATACTGGCTAAGAGCACTCATGTTCTTAGAGCCAATTCTCACTTTGGAATGGTAAGGATTCACCTGGGGTTTCTTGATCACCTATGGGATCCCAGGAGCTGCTCTAGGTGATTCTCTACGTCTTATTTCTGTGAATCCTCACAATGAGGTAGGCATTACTGCCCCAGTTTACAGATATGGAGCAAGAGGCTCAGAGAGGTGATTTACACATTACAGAGCCAGGAATCAAACCCCATTCATTAACCAACTCATTCATTCATATTTCTTCATTCATTTATTCATCATCTATTAGGTGCTGGGGATACAAATGTGACTTAGTTTCTGTTATGGGAAAAATGCTGAGGTAGAACTGAGGAGGGAGGAATACAGTGACAGCTGGGAGGGGTGTGTGTGTGTGTGTGTGTGTGTGTGTGTGTGTGTGTGTGTGTGTGAAGTGTGTGGTGGGGGGATGCTGGCAGGCAATGAATGTCTCCCAGACAAAGCGTTTGGTGAAGAATAGATATAGTTTCACTGGGGTGCAGAAGTGAAAAGGTAAAGACATTTAGGGGAGGAATGGCTCAGGAAAATTGGGAAGGCCCAGCAGAATGTGGGTGTTTATGGGCGGTGAGATGGCACATGGTGTGGCTCGTGGAGGACATGGGGGCTGATGTGAGACGTGAACCTGCAGCCTGTGCCTTAAAGGTCTTGTGTGACAGCTCAAGGGGTCTGAACTTGATTTGCTGAGCCTGAGGAGCCACTGAGGGTTTTCAGCAAACATGGTGCATTGATTTTATAGGAAGCCCTACAATCCAGTTCAAAGGACTTTCTTCAGGGCTCAGTTGGTAAAGAATCTGCCTGCAATGCAGGAGACCCTGGTTCGATTCTCGGGTGGGGAAGTTCCACTGGAGAAGGGATAGGCTACCCACTCGAGTATTCTTGGGCTTCCCTTGTGGTTCAGCTGGCAAAGAATCTGCCTGCAATGCAGGAAACCTGGGTTCAATCCCTGGGTTAGGAAGATTCCCTGGAGAAGGGAAAGGCTACCTACTCCAATATTCTGACCTAGAGAATTCCATGGACTATATAGTCCTTGGGGTTGCAAAGAGTTGGACACGACTGAGCGACTTTCAGTAGTCACTAGTCACTACAAAACACCCTACTATGAAAGCAGAGCAGAGGGCAGATCTGAGAGGCTGGCCTGGAGACAGGAACCCACACCAAAGGCATCTGGAATAGGTCAGGAAAGAGATGACAGATAAACTCCAGCCATAGCCCTCAGGAACATAAACTCGGGGACAAATCTCCCAAGACTTGTTAGGTGGTAGATTCGACCAGAATGATTCAGTGCAGTGGATGGGTGGGGATTGAGGATGATTGCCAGGCTCTGTCTTGGGCAACTGGGTAGATGAGGTTCCAAGGCCCTGAGGCAGGAACAGAAGAAACAAACATGGGGCAGGTTGCATTGAAGGTCATTTAGTTCTAGAAAGGCTGCATTTGGGGCCCAGCTGTGAGGTCTGGGCTGGAGAAATTTGAGAGCTGTCAGCTGATTCCTAAGATTCTTAGTCTAGTACTTCTCTTTCTACTCCACTCAGCCTGACTCAAATATCTTCTGCAAATGGAAGTTCCCCATGATGCAGGCCATCCTGAGCAGCAGATAAGCCCCCATTGGATCTGGACTCCAAGTGCAGTTCAGCTAGGAGGCAGGGAGGTTTCTATAGGGTTCATACAAATGCAGCAAGACTCAGAGTGGACAGACAGTGGGCTGGACAGAAAGCTAAGAGATTACCTTAGACAGCCTTGTTCCAGGCAGAATTCCCTCTAAACCCAGATTTCCCTGAGTACCCTCCCCCATCCTACTTAGTCAGGGAAGAGCTGAAAGAACTCTGGGAAAGGCAAGGACCAACCGGAATGTGATTTGCATATAATTTGCATAAGACAATCTGTTCTTTGGTAATTTTAAAGTGAAAATGTTATCATCGCTCCCTGGAGGGTCATTGCATGATTTTTCTCTCCTTTGTTCTTCCATATACACAAACTGCCCCAGGTCTGCCCTCTAGGAGGGCCTTTTGGGGAGGAGGGGCCAGAGGGGGCTGGGAGAGGAGGACCCCCCGTCTGTGTCCTCCGGGCTTCCTCCTCAGGAAACCATGCAGACCCAAGCTTCTGTTGACCCTTGCTTAGGCCTCTTCAGAGGCCCCCCCAGGCCTAGGTTGCTGCCTACCTCCCCTTAACCCCCAGTTGCTGCCCTGCTCTGTGGCTTCCCTTGGGGCCCAAGCAGCTCACAGCACAGGCCTGGCTCAGGGGAGGCTTTCTAATAGGCGGATAATTGCCTCTGTTAATTGCAATTTGATTTCAGCAATCTTTCTGTGAGAGCCTGGAGGCCTCAGCCCCAGATAGGGAGAGAGGGTGCAGGGGCAGAGCCTACAAGCTAGGGTCTCACCTTGAAACTTAGCACCTGCTGGGGGTCCCCTAGACTCTGTTGCTGTGAGGTAGGGGACTGGGGTCTGAGCTGCATCTCACCCCGATGGCCTCATCTCTTCAAGAAGGACACACAGGGGATGGCTTTAACACCACTAGCCCCCAGGGAGCGGTTTGCTAGTGCTTCTGGAAGGAGTGAGCTGGCGGGTACCCCAGGGTCAGAGCAGGGACCCTAGCAGAGTCTGGATGGTTTCCTGCTAGAGCCAAGAGGCTGCTGGAGTTGCTTTATGATCATCCCCATCCCTTAAGGAGCTTCCCTGGTGACTCAGCTGGTAAAGAATCTGCCTGCAATGCAGGAGACCTGGGTTTGATCCTGGGTTGGGAAGATCCCCTGGAGAAAGGAATGGCTACCCTCCCCGGTATTTGTGCCTGGAGAATCCCATGGACAGAGGAGACTGGCAGGCTATAGTTCATGGGGTTGCAAAGGGTCAGACACAATTGAGCAACTAACACTGTCACTTTCCATCCCTCAAAATTGTTCCTGGGGCTGCCACCATCTCTTCCTCCTTTCCAACCAACCCTGTCCTCCTCAGAGCGTGGCTTTTGGAGTCCCACTGCCCAGTGCTCCTAGAACAAGTTCCTTTATTTCTCTCTGCTTCAGTTCCTCGCTTACAAAGTGGGGGAAATAATCGTACATCTGTTGTGTTGTCATGAGGATCAAACAGTTGACATATGCCAAGTTCTGCATCCAGGGCCTGGCATGTTTGAGCTTCTCTATAAAGACAGCTGGATTCTGGTTTTCACTATTAGCCACACCTTCAGGCACAATGTTGCTGGTCCTAAGACCTGCAGCCTAAGGCCAGAGGGTCCCTGAGGGCCAACATAGAATCAAGTGAGGAAGCACCCTAAGGTGAAAGTCCCTGGATGGAGCAGGCCTTGAGGTAGGGTTGGGGCTGGGAGAGGGGGCCTTTCAGCCTGAAGTCTCCTGGTCTTTTTAGACACCAGGTGGATGGCTTCCCTGGTGGCTCAGATGGTAAAGAATCCTCCTGCAACGTGGGAGACCCGGGTTCGATCCCTAAGTTGGGAAGATCCCCTAGATAAGAAAATGACAACCTATTCCAGTATTCTTGCCTGGAGAATTCCATGGACAGAGGAGCCTGGCGGGCTACAGTCCATGGGGCCAAAAAGAGTAGGACACAACTGAGCAACTAACACACACTAGTGGATGTTGGCTGTAATGTGCTCACTTAAAGTTAGTTGGGTTACTTCATCCACTCTCTTCCACCTTTGTCTACCCATCTGAACTAGCCACTCTTCCACCAGAGAAGAGGACTCTTTGGAAGAAGACGTATCCAGGGAAGGGGGAGGTTTGTGAGCCAGGTTGAGTCCTTGGAAACGTACCTGGAGACGGGGAACTGGGCTCAGGTTCCTTTTCCCACGTGCTTTGTGGACTGGCCCCCTTCCCTGCCCCCGACTCCGCCTCTCCCAGCCTCAGTTTGCCCCTCTGCACTAAGGGAGCTGTTCCATCTCCCACATGGGGTGGCCATGGGGATTAGCCAGAATAACACGTGGCAGCATGTAGGTAGGTGCCTAGTGAATAGCTGTTTCCTCCCTGCCCCCTCCCCTTTTTTCACATGTGAGGGGAGCAATTATCTCCCCATGTTGATGCATGTGCTCATACCTCTGCCCACCCAGTTCCTCAGCGCAGAGGTGGAGGTGTCAGGCCCCTGCCTTCCTCCCCACAGCACACAGGCCTTCTCTGTTGCTGGTGAGGGCATGGCGGGAGGAGAGAGAGGCAGGCAGTGGTTTGGGGCCCAGGGGGAATGTCTCGGCGCCTGCCCACCACTTCTGACCTGCTGTTCTAGGCAGCATGCTAATTAAGCCAGGAGGACCCACAGAACAGAATTACAGGCCCCCTGCCTCAGTCCAGCCCCAAGTGGCCTGGTGTGGAAATGGGCTGCACAGACAGGCCCTTGGCTTGGGGTTTGGGGTGGGGTAGAGTTGGGCTGAGGCAGCAGCCCAGAAAGGAAACAGAGGAGGGGGTGGCAGAGGTCTAGGAGAGCCTGGCCTGTGAGCAGGGCAGGAACCAGGAGCTGTGAGGAGAAGGCCATGATCTCTGCTTGATCCTGGCCTGTGCTGGGCCTGGTCTGGCCTGGCCCTGCCTGTAAAGAAGGTGTTGACAGAATGATAGGGTGGGAGGTCCTGAGATGGGGGCACTGAAGGGCCAGCATGCTGGGAGGTGACTGCTTGGTACATTGTCCTGGGGCTCCTGGTCTGTACCACTTACTGTTGATTTGTGTGACTGGGGCAAGTCCCTTCACTTCCCTGAACCTCAATTTCTTCCTCTCTAAAATGAGGCTGGTGACGATGTGTAGTGAAAACACGCAGGGGAAGGAGGCATACTAGATTCAGGAGAGTAATTACCTCTAGGAAGGGCAGGACGAGGAGCCTGGGACAGGAGAGTACTTAAGGGCCCTTAACTCTATCTGGGTTGTTTTATTCCTAAAACAAGATTTGGAATGACATTAAGATTTGACAAAGCTGAGTGGTGGGTACAGACGTGTTTGTTAACATTTTTTTCCTTGCGTCTTGCCTGCATGTCTGAAATATTTAATAATAAAACAAATGTCCAGTGACAGCATTATACACAGGATTCAAAATGTGCTGAACTCCAGGCATCTCTCACAGAAATGGAACTGATGTATTCTAGAAGCCCCACTGCTGATGGCGACCATGAGTCAGAGGTATATGCAAATCCATGCTTTTTAGGTTGAGTAGCAAAAAAACATTCTTCAAATTTACATACACTATTTGTGATATTAATAGGCACGTATAATGGAGGAATAAGGGCTTCCCAGATGGCACTAGTGGTAAAGAACCCGCCTGCCAATGCAGGTCTTGAGATATAATGAGATGTGGGTTTGATCCCTGGGTCAGGAAGATCCCCTGGCAGAGGGCATGGCAACCCACTCCAGTAGTGTGCCCTGGAGAATCCCATGGACAGAGGAGCCTGGCAGGCTACAGTCCATAGGGCCACAAAGTGTCGGGCATGACTGAAGTGACTTAGCACACAATATGTCCGTGTGAAGAGTCGTCTCATTGGAAAAGACACTGATTCTGGGAAAGATTGAGGGCAGGAGGAGAAGGGGGCAACAGAAGATGAGATGGTTGGATGGCATCACTGACTCAATGGATGTGAGTTTGAGCAACCTCTGGGAAATGGTGACGGACAGGGAAGCCTGGTGTGTTGCAGTCAATGAAGTCACAAAGAGCTGGACATGACTGAGCGAGCAAACAACAACAATATAATATAATATCATATATCATATATATATATATTCCTTTTCAGATTCTTTTCCCTTATATTTTAGTACAAAATATTGAATTTAGTTCCCTGTGCAACACAGCAGGTTGGTGTTTATTATCTCTTTTTTGTATAGTGGTGTGTGTGTGTATGTGCTAAGTCACTCTGGTCATGTCCAATTCTTTGTGACCCCATGAACTATAGCCTGCCAGGCTCCTCAGTCCATGGGATTCTCCAGGCAAGAGTACTATAGTGGGTTGCCATGCCCTCCTCCAGGGGATCTTCCTGAGCCAGGGATGGAACCTGAGTCTCTTATGTCTCCTGCATTGGCAGGCAGATTCTTTACCGCTAGCACCCCCTGGGAAACCCTATATAGCGGTGTATATCTGTTAATTCCAAATTACTAATTTGTCCCTCCCAGGGATAAATTATCCGGATTTATCCTTAAAACCAGACTGCTGGTTTTAGGTTCGATGCATGAGACAGGGTGCTCGGGGCTGCTGCACTGGGATGACCCAGAGGGATGGGATGGGGAGGGAGGTGAGAGAGGGGTTCAGGATGGGGAACACATGTACACCCGTGGTGGATTCATGTCAATGTATGGCAAAACCAATACAATATTGTAAAGTAATTAGCCTCTAATTTAGAAAAAAAAAATATATATATATATATAAAAGAAGGTTGAGAAAGAAAGGGATCATCCCCCTATGTGAGGCTGGGTGAGTTTGTACTTAGAAATCATCCAGTCCATCATTCACTTCTCCATCTGCAGCTTCTGTACCTCTGGCCCTGGTGCATGCAGCAAGCTCCTTCTCAAAATTCCTTCCTTGGCTTCTGTGAAGCCTCCTTGTCTTGATTCTCCTCTGACTGCTATGGCTATGTGTTACCCCCCTACACACACACACACTCACATACACACACACGTAATTACAGCCTTCTCTGCTTCCTCCTGCTTTCTATTCACCAACTCATGACAGCCTCCCACCCCCACCCTGCCAAGGTCCTGGACTGGGCACACTGTTCTTGTCTTATGACACACTCTACTCCTTCGGCCCCACTGCTGCCTCCTTAATAGAATCTCAAATTTCTCTCCAGCGCCCCTCCTTTGCAAGACTCCAGTCTCACACTCTCAACTATGATGGACATCATGGTTGTCCATCTTCATCTGGGATTGTCTAGCTCCTCAAATTCAACATGTATAAACTAGATTCATCGAGTCTTCCATGTCCTCTCCAGCAGCCAATTTCTTGTCCAGTTTCTGTTTATGGCACCCCTCTTCTCTTAGTTCAATCATCCCAAATCCTCCCTGTTTCTGCTTTCCCCTCCCTCATCCTTCAATCAGTTGACCTCAGTACACAAACTGGTGAGACTTCACAGATAACAGCTCCTGCTCCCATAGGATTCCCCCCAAATTTTGTCCTCATCACCTGTCGGACCATCTCAGCAGCTGCTTCCCAGGTGGTGCTCCTCCCTCTCCACCTCTCTTCCTGACTCCCCAGTGCCTGTTGGCAAGTTTCAGTTCTTCAACCTGGGAGGCACGATTCCGCTTACTAGACTCCAACTGCCCTTTCTAACCCTGAACCCGTTGCTCAAGCAGGAAACCTTCCTCTCCAGGTGGACCAGTAGCATTTGGCTTTTATTGAGTCCCTGGGGCTCCTCACTGCCCCCTAACTACCTTGGTCTACATGGGAGACATAAACGCACTTGCCTGCAGGAGCTGGGTAGGAAGAGAATTGAGTGAAGTGAGTTGGAGAGTGGTGGAGTGGTGGAGAGTGAGGAGAACTGGAAAGGGCAAGTCCCCCCTCACACGGTTTACAGGGGGTACATCTCCTCAACCCCCACCATTTGTGCCCATGCAGGAATGAGGGCCCAGTGTTGCCAGATCCTCCAATTTAGCGAAAGAAGCCAGAAATCCAACATTTGAAGGTGAAATATAGAGGTTTCACAATGTTGGCAAATACTTCAGATTCTGTTGTTGTAAAATTTTGTACTGGGCGACAGAAAACAAATCTGTGACTGAATGCTGTTTATGGGTTCCAGGCTTGCAATATCTGGTCTCTCCTCACACCCATCCCCTGCTTAGAGTACCCTCCCTGCCCCTTGTGCCCCTTGCCCCTCAGTTCTCAAGGCCCAGCTGAAATCCCATCAAGTTGGCCAAGCCCTCCCTGGCCACTTCAGTCTACCCCAGCTTCCTGTGACATTTAACCTTCAACATCATGTCCCTGTGCCCAGCTGGGATGCTTGCAGAGGCAGCTGAGCGAGGAGGTTAGGGGTTAGAGGTGTGGGACTCTAATTTGGCTGCCTAGATTTGAATACCTGGAGAAGGCAATGGCCTCCCACGCCAGTGCTCTTGCCTGGAAAATCCCATAGACAGAGGAGCCTGGTAGGCTGTAGTCCATGGGGTCACTAAGAGTCGGACACGACTGAGCGCCTTCACTTTCACTTTTCGCTTTCATGCATTGGAGAAGGAAATGGCAACCCACTCCAGTATTCTTGCCTGGAGGATCCCAGGGACGGGGGAGCCTGATGGGCTGCCGTCTCTGGGATCACACAGAGTCGGACACGACCGAAGCGACTTAGCAGCAGCAGATTTGAATAACAGGCTTCCACGTTGGCTCAAACACTAGAGGTGTGGGTCAGGAAGATTCCCCTGGAGGAGCACATGGCAACACACTCCAGTATTTTTGCCTGAAAAATCCCATGGACAGAGAACCCTGGCAGGCTACAGTCCACAGGGTCACAAAGAGTCAGACATGACTGAGTGACTAACACTTTATCTACTTATTAGCTGTGTGATCTTAGGCAAATTTTCTGCCTTCTCTGTGACCCAGTTTCTCTCTCATGGGGTTGTTATAAGGATTAAATGGGATAAGCCATAAAAAGCACTTGGAATAGTACCTGGTTTATATAATAAACACTCAGTAAATGTTAGCTGTTCTTATCATGACTGCTTGGGGTCATTCACTGGCCGTGTACATGCTCAGATTGTGCCTGTTGAACGATAAGCTCAGAGAGGGCAGGAAGCATGTCTTATACCTTCTGTACGCTTCCTCATCTGCACCCCCCCACCCCGAAACAATCCCTTAACACCTAGTCCACACAGCCAGATACACAATCAATGCTTGGGGAAATGTTGGTTGTAACAGATTGAATTCAATCAGAAAATATATATTGTAGATGAACTCTGTGTCAGGCACGATGCTAGGTGTCAGCAGCAAGACTTAGGGGCACCAACACTCACTGTGGGGTTAGGCGCCCCAGGTTGCTCCCTCCTAGGAGCCTGAGCACCTGGCAACTACTTCACCTTCCTGACCTTTATTTTAGCATCTTTGATATTAAGAACACCCACCAAGTGATGTTGGTGGAGGCACTGGGGGTGAGGTATGAGTGTCAAGTCTCAACCTCAGTAGCCATTTTCTTTGAGATTCAAATGAAAGTATTCAAGTGTGGGTTCTTGGAAGAAGAGTGCATCTCTCCTGATGGGAGTCTGGCAGGTTGGCCTCCTCTCACAGTGCCCTCTGGCTCTGAGCCTGTAGAAGTTCATCTGTAGGTTATCTCCTTACCCCCAGGTGTCATCTCCAGACCTCATTCTCAAAGAACACACTCCCCCTAAGGGTGAGGGTGAGGAAGCAGACTAGACTAGATCAGATGAAGGGGCTTACCTCATAGCTAACTTTCAACTGAGTTTTAGACACTGCCCTTTCAAAAGTTCTTGACTGATTTTTATCATCTAAGTAAGTGCTCCTGATGGAATTACTCTCCAGTCCTCGCTCCTTCGCAACCCATAGCAACTCAAAAATATATTCACAAAATATATTATACTTTGTACCACCCATATGTATATAGGAGTTCCCTGGTGATACAGTGGTTAAGAATCTGCCTGCCAATGCAGGGGACACAGGTTCAATCCCTGGTCCAGGAAGATTCCACATGCCTAGGGGCAAATAAGCCAGTGCACCCCAGCTACCGAGCCCATGCTCTGGAGCCACATGGCGCAGCAAGAGAAGCCACCACAGTGAGAAGCCTGAGCACCACAAACCAGAGTAGTCCCTACTCGCTGCAGCTAAAGAAATCACACACACAGTAATGAAGACCCTGCATAGCCAAAAATAAATAAATAATAACAGTAAAAAATATTCATTCCTTTCCTTTCCCTTCATTATGTGATGTAATTCGACTTTCTCAGCCCCTGCTCCAATACAGCCCCAAACTCAGCATGCTATAATCAACGCTGGACCAGTTCACTTTCATCCTTTCTCTTTGCCCTCTAGAGGAAGATGGCAATATAGAGATTTATCCTCCTCGCATACCCTATGTGAATTTTGCCTCACTCCCTTGGACACTAGAAGTACCTATAGGCATTGCGTTCAAAGGATCTTTTTCATCTGTTGCATGCTTACGTGTCTGTGTGAGAGAGAGAAAGACACATCTAGCACAATGCCTGGCCTGTGGAGCAGTGTCCAAAATATGGTGGCCACCCTTCCCCCATCGCACGCTTCACATTCTGAGGCCTCAGAGAGGAGAGAGATGCCATCCACCCCACCCAAGACCTCAGTCCAAAGGGGAAGAGCCAGACACACTCACCTATGCTTCGGTGGAGATCTTTACCAAGTGTTGGCTACAGAAGCAGAGAGGAGGAGGAATGTGGTATGACCTGGGGCTAGCATGAAGTGCTGGCACAGAAAGTGCCATTTGAGCTGTGTGTCTGAGGGTTCCTGGGCCAAGGGCGAGAGGCATCAGGTGGCTCACAGTGCCCAAGCAGGGTGGGTATGAGGAAGAGGGCTGGGAGGTGACAGAGTTGGGACCAGACTGTTACTGGACTGGAAAGCCGAGGGAAAGAATTTGGACTTCATCCTGTAGGCAGGAACGAGCCCTCAGAGGTTTTATAAGCAGAGGAGTAACCTGATCAGAGCTGTGTTTAAGGAAGATTAATTAAAAATCATGTCTAGGCGTGTTTAATTCCTAGCTAGCCCTGGGCTTTGGAAGAGACAGGAGAGGAGGACAACAAGGCCCCAATGAACAGGCACTTCACAAAATTCTGTCCAATAAACATATAAAAAGATGTCCAGTGCTACTGAGATGCAAATTAAAGCAACAATGAGATACCCATATTTGGCCTATCAAATTAGCAGGGATTAAAAACACTTGATGCTGTGGAGGGTTTTTGTGAGACCATCCTTAGTGCCCACTGTGGGGAGGAGGGGTTGGGGGCGACAGCCGCAAATCTCTCTGACCTTTCGGAAGGGCGGTTTGGATAAGAGATACAAGAAGCTTGTTAAAAGTGCACGTTGTGTGACCCAGAAATTCCACTTCTACGTATTTATTATCCTAAAGAAATCATTGTTGATGGGAAGCAAAAATGTTTGCCCGAAAGTGCCCCCACCCCATGTGTTACTGATGAAAGCCTATTACTGGAATCGAATGGGAAAACTGACGGCAGCCTCTGATGCTAGACTTCAACATTTCTGAATCCTCAAAGGCTGCAGGTGGGAGAGAAAACCATAATTTCTTTTTTTTAAACTGCCCATGGGGTGTTGCCAAAGTCTCTAAAGGGAGCCATTGAAATTTTCCCTGGGGGCAGACGATGCCTTTGTTCCTTTCAGGAGCCTCAAACAGAACCTCTTGGTCATGCAGACGCACCTCAAGTACCTATTCATTGTCTTAGGAGGCCCTGACTCCAAATGCGGATGCCTCTAAGCAGTGCTGGTAGCCACTCTGTTTAATAATGGTTAAAACGCCGGCCTTGCCTTGGGCTGGGCGGCATCTTTGTAGAATCTCTTGTGATGGTAAACGATTTCAGCTTCCTTTGGCCAGGCTTTGAAATAGCTAGGGGGCAGTGTGGTTGGGGGTTGGTGACGCTTGGGTCTGAGGAGGATAGGGTCCCAGCAAAACGTGGCGGCAGCCTGGGTTAAAGACCCAACCACCAGCAGTGATCCCTGGGAAAGGGCAAAGACTCAGAGCCTTGAGGATGCTACCAATTGGAATTTCCCTAAGCCAATGTGATCCCAAGAGAGCATTTCAAGTGGTACATGGAGGGAAAAGAAGTTTTGATACTTGCTTAGGGTGAAGTTTAAATTTTTAAAAAGGCAGTAGTGGAGCACTGATAGAAAGATCCATGTTAGAGGAAA
>NW_017189520.1:0-94121 GCF_001704415.2 Capra hircus | reverse complement strand
CCTTCTGAAAACGAGCAGCAGTGTCACAATAACTTTTTAATTCCCCGTTAAGGCTGAGTCCTCCTTATCTCTGTATTGCACAAGGCTGGTCAATTTGCAAAGTACAGTTGATCCTTGAACAACACGAGTGTGAACGGTGCAGGCCCACTTACACATGAAATTTTCTTTTCACTAAACACATAGTACAGCACATGCTACACGATTGGTTGAACCTGCAGATGCAGAACATGGATACAGCCGGCCAATGGTCAACTGCTGGACAGCATTTCGACTCTAGCAGGGCCAGCATTCCTAAGCCCTGAGTTGTTCAAGGGTTGTCAGAAGTTAACCACTTGTCTACCTTCAAGAAAATTAGAGATACCAAGGGAACATTTCATGCAAAGATAGGCTCAATAAAGGACAGAAATGGACCTAAAAAAAGCAGAAGATATTAAGAAGAGGTGGCAAGAATACATAGAAGAACTGTACAAAAAGATCTTCATGACCCAGATAATCACGATGGTGTGATCATTCCACCTAGAGCCAGATATCCTGGAATGTGAAGTCAAGTGGGCCTTAGAAAACATCACTACGGACAAAGCTAGTGGAGGTGATGGAATTCCAGTTGAGCTATTTCAAATCCTGAAAGATCATGCTGTGAAAGTGCTGCACTCAATATGCCAGCAAATTTGGACAACTCAGCAGTGGCCACAGGACTGGAAAAGGTCAGTTTTCATTCCAATCCCAAAGAAAGGCGATGCCAAAGAATGCTCAAACTACTGCACAATTGTACTCATCTCACATGCTAGTAAAGTAATGCTTAAAATTCTCCAAGCTAGGCTTCAGCAATATGTGAGCTGCAAACTTCCAGATGTTCAAGCTGCTTTTAGAAAAGGCAGAGGAACCAGAGATCAAATTGCCAACATCTGCTGGATCATGGAAAAAACAAGAGAGTTCCAGAAAACCATCTATTTCTTCTTTATTGACTATGCCAAAGCCTTTGACTTTATGGATCACAATAAACTGTGGAAAATTCTGAAAGTGATGGGAATACCAGACCACCTGACCTGCCTCTTGAGAAACCTATATGCAGGTCAGGAAGCAACAGTTAGAACTGGACATGGAACAACAGACTGGTTCCAAATAGGAAAAGGAGTACATCAAGGCTGCATATTGTCACCCTGCTTATTTAACTTATATGCAGAGTACATCATGAGAAATGCTGGCTGGAAGAAGCACAAGCTAGAGTCAAGATTTCAAGGAGAAATATCAATAACCTCAGATATGCAGATGACACCACCCTTATGGCAGAAAGTGAAGAGGAACTCAAAAGTCTCTTGATGAAAGTGAAAGAGGAGAGTGAAAAAGTTGGCTTAAAGCTCAACATTCAGAAAACGAAGATCATGGCATCTGGTCCCATCACTTCATGGCAAATAGATGGGGAAACAATGGAAACAGTGTCAGACTTTATTTTTTGGGCTCCAAAATCACTGCAGATGGTGATTGCAGACATGAAATTAAAAGATGTTTACTCCTTGGAAGAAAAGTTATGACCAATTTAGAGAGCATATTGAAAAGCAGAGACATTACCTTGCCAACAAAGGTCCATCTAGTCAAGGCTATGGTTTTTCCAGTGGTCATGTATGGATGTGAGAGTTGGACTGTGAAGAAAGCTGAGCACCAAAGAATTGATGCTTTTGAACTGTGGTGTTGGAGAAGACTCTTGAGAGTCCCTTGGACTGCAAGGAGATCCAACCAATCCATTCTGAAGGAGATCAGCCCTGGGATTTCTTTGGAGGGAATGAAGCTAAAGCTGAAACTCCAGTACTTTGGCCACCTCATGCAAAGAGTTGACTTATTGGAAAAGACTCTGATGTTGGGAGGGACTGGGGGCAGGAGGAGAAGGGGAAGACAGAGGATGAGATGGCTGGATGGCATCACTGACTCGATGGACGTGAGTCTGAGTGAACTCCGGGAAGTGATGATGGACAGGGAGGCCTGGCGTGCTGCGATTCATGGGGTGGCAAAGAGTCGGACACGACTGAGTGAACTGAACTGAACTGATTGAATAAACAAAGCAGAAGAATGGATCCTCAAAGCCTGGATTTGCACATGCAGGAAAGTTGTACTTCCTAGACTCTATGGCTAGAATGTCAAGGCCTTCCTTCTCTTTGTCACTGTTCATTGGCTTCTCTCTACAAGGAAGTCGTTTGCCTCTATCATAGATTGTGGTAATGCATCTGAACTGATGTTGAAAGACTTAGCAGATGTTTTCTACTTAACTGCAATAAAAGGAGGCAGGAACCAGGCTAATGTGGACTGTTGTCCTGGAAGGCTCCCTCGGTGGTCTGAATTGTATTATCTTGATGTCAGCAGCAACATTTTAACTTCTGTACAAAGCAAGATATTTATGAACAGTCAAGCTGGTTTTGTCACTCTAATGACCCTAATTGGAATTCGCCAGTAAAACAAGAAAAAATCTCCGTGAGCATTCGGCTTGAAAAGTGAAAAGCAATTAAAAAGGGTTCATTTGTTAGTTGTCTACATTTCTCAACTTATCCCCAGGACATATTTAAAATCTATGAATTTTGACAGGAAAGACATTAGCTTTGATCTGTGGTCTTGATATCAAAATGTTCACCATAGTTAAAATGTTGGCTCATTAAAACTTAATTCACCCTCAGCTCCTCCATTCCTTCCTAAACTCTTCAAATTTATGCAATTTCACCCAAGAGTGACGACAACTTAAGAAATATCCCATGGAATTTATTTTCAGGGGCAAAACCTAGACAGTGTATTAAAAAGCAGAGTCATTTCTTTCCCAACAAAGGTCTGTCCAGTCAAAGCTATGGTTTTTCCAGTAGTCATGTATGGATATGCAAGTTGGACTATAAAGAAAGCTGAGCACTGAAGAATTGATGCTTTTGAACTGTGGTGTTGGAGAAACTCTTGAGAGTCCCTTGGACTGCAAGGAGATCCAACCAGTCCATCCTAAAGGAAATCAGTCCCAAATATTCATCGGAAGGATTGATGGTAAAGCTGAAACTCCAATACTTTGGCCACCTGATGTGAAGAGCTGACTCATTTGAAAAGACCCTGATGCTGGGAAAGATTGAAGGTGGGAGTAGAAGGGGACAACAAAGGATGAGATGGTTGGGTGGTATCACCGACTCAATGGACATGAGTTTGAGTAGGCTCTGGGAGATGGTGAAGGACACAGAAGCCTGGCATGTTGCAGTCCGTGGGGTCACAAAGAGTCAGATACGACTGAGCAACTGAACAATATAACAACAAGTTGAGTGAAGTTTCTAGTTTCTCACAATCACACCATCTTTCTCCTTCTAAAAGTTCAACCTTCTCTATAAGAGAATGTCTGCTGTGCGCAGTAGGACATCTGGTATAGATTCTGCCTTTTCATTAGTTGTAGCTAATGACAACTATAATAATCAATAATAATATAATTAACATGCATTGACATGAACGGTATTTCCTATAGCTTTTACTATTAAAATTTAACATCTCTGTAGGATAAGGGATATTAAACCCTACTGTGTGGATGAAGAAACTGAAAATTAAGAGATTTTCAGTATCTTGCCAAAATTGTGGTTAGTGGGGGTGCCAGAGACAGGAAACAGACCCATGTCTTTCTTTTCTCAAAACCAAGGCATTTGTTTCTCTCTGACAGGAGCCTCTGACCAAAATGGAATTATTTATCTCATTTCTGTTTTACAGGTGAGTAAACTGAGTCCTTGAGAAGGTCAATTAACTTGTTCAAGGTCTCATTACAAGAAAGTACTGCAGTAACTTCAAACTCAGTTCTGTCAGTTTCCCAAGTTCATGCTCTCTCTTATACCTCCCTGCTTCCATACTGCACCTCAGTATGGCCTGAGACTCATCACATAGGGTGTCAGGACAGCCTTGGGCCTGGAGGACACTATGGGTGAGTGGCCATATTTAAAAGGTCATTTCCCTATTCCTCATAGCTCATTTTGGCCCTGGGCAACCTGATTCCCTGTGGTTCAGAGCACTGTGGGGGGATGTTGAGATTCCTGTGGTAAGTTGAATGTTGATTCCCCCAAAAGATAGGTACCCATCCTAATCCCGGAACCTGTGAATAATATCATATTTAAGAAAAGAGGTCCTTACATCTGTGATTAAATTTAGGACCTTGAGATGAGATCATCTTCAATTATCTAGGGGGAGGGGACCCTAAATCCAATTACAAAGGTCCTTATAAAAGAAAGACAAGGGTAGAAAAGGAAGTGATAAGAAGATGGAGTCAGGGACTTCCCCAGTGGTCCAGTGGCCAAGACTTCACGCCACCAATGCAGGGGGTTCGATCCCTGGTCAGAGAACTAGATCCCACGTGCCACAACTAAAGATCCTGCTTGTCTCAACAGAGATCAAAGATCCCATGTGCCACAGCTAAGATCCAGCACAGCCAAATAAATAAATAAATAACAAATATAAAAAAATATGGGGGCAGATATTAAAGTGATGAAGTTACAAACCAAGGAACATCAATGGATGCCCAAAGCCACCCCAAACTACAAGAGGCAAGGAGCAGATTCTTCCCTAACACCTGTGGGTATAGTGTGGCCCTGTCAAAACTTGATGTGGGACTTCCAGTCTCCAGAAATGTGAGAGAAGAGAATTCTGTTAAGTTACCAAGTTTGCAGTCATGTGTGATGGCTGCCACAGGAAAGTAATGCACGCCCTGAATGTGGTTTGAGGTGCTTCCACCTGGAGATACATACAAGGACAGCTCTGTCTATCTCTGCTGCTGCTGCTGCTGCTAAGTCGCTTCAGTTGTGTCAGACTGAGTATTTTGATCATGAGAAACCCCCAATCAGGAAATTCAGGATGCTTAGAATGCAGGGTACAGGGCAAACTTCTCAGACTGAGAGGTGCATGGTGGATGGTGGATAGTGATCAAAGTAGATGGCGACTGGGGCCCAACAAAGGCACTGTGATTGGAAACACCTACATTAATACGAGCACCATGAAAATCTTGATAGGCATGCAATCTAAGGATTCTTACAAACAAGAAATCAATACTGTACAAGATGTACTAACCAGAAACACGAGGGCATCAGTGAGGCTTCAATTAGGACAACCGGTCCTGCCTTTAAACTTCATCTGAAGCTGCATGACGTGGAGAAATGAGTATAGACTGTGCTCTAAAAACATTGGATTTGAGTTCTGGTCCTGTTCAAGGTGAGAGAGTCATTGAGCTGACAGTGACCAGAAAGTTTCTCACTGAGATGTTGTCAGGATTGAGTTAAATAGCACAAGTTTCTAAGAAACACCAAACAAGGGCACGCTTGAATGGTGGTTGGTGTTCTCTTCAGTCATGAGACCTCAGCTTGCAGCGCTGTCTCTGCCATCCTTTCCTTGAGCTGCTTCAAGAGTAAGAGGCAAGGGAAAGGAGGATGAATTAGAAAGGAGCATTAGCATATATATACTATCATGTGTGAAATGTAGAGCTATGGGGAAGCTGCTATATAACACAGGGAGCCCAGCTTGGCACTCTGGGATGACCTAGAGGGGTGGGGTGGTGCGAGGGGAGAAAGGCCCAAGAGGGCATGGATATATGTATAATTTTCACTGATTCAATGTATGGCAGAAATCAACATATGGTAAAGCAATTATCCTCCAATTAAATAAACAATTAATCAATTTTTTTAAAACAAGAGTAAGAAGCAAGATCTATCCTCATGTCTACTGCTCTAAACTAAATGTAAGATGGTGGCTCAGAGCAAGAGCCTCCCTTCCATACTGAACCCAAGTCTCAAATGGTGAAATGCAATGGACATTTCCCTTGGACTGCAAGGAGAGCAAACCAGTCAATCGTAAAGGAAATCAGTCCTGAATATTCATTGGAAGGACTGATGCTGAAGCTGAAGCTCCAATATTTTGGCCACCTGATGTGAAGAACTGACTCATTGGAAAAGACCCAGATGATGGGAAAGATTGAAGGTGGGAGAAGGATACGACAGAGGATGAGATGGTTGGATGGCATCATCGACTCAAAGGACATGAGCAAACTCTGGGAGATAGTGAAGGACAGGGAACCCTGGCATGCTGCAGTCCATGGGGTTGAAAGGAGATGGACATGACTTAGCAACTGAACAACAACAACAAATGGATGGACATCATAGCTCTGAAAAAGCAGATGGTTCCTCACTTTATCTGCTTTTTGTTTCTCAGATCTTGTAGCTGAATTCCCTGGGTGAGCTAGGTGACTGTTCCCAACCATTATGTATTGGTAATGTAGATTAAAATTTTGGTCACATTTATTAAATGAATGATTCACAGAGTTTACATTTTTAAAAATGAAATCAACAATACAATACAAGCTACCACCAGTGGGCTAGATTCGGTCATGACATTTTGTGCTGGCAGTCAGTTGAGTGGCTGGGAAGAGTGGATGATGCAAGGGACATGGCAGTAGGAATAACTACTTTCTATGAAGTCAAACTTTATTTCCATTGTGACATCAGATGACTGAATTCATTTTCATCCGTTATGCTCAGCTCTCGGGCCTTACCTGGAGTCTTGCGTGTCAGATTCTTTTAGAGGTGTTAGCAGTGAGATCTGTCAGCATGACAAGTGGTCTCTTTTTTATTCCTACTGTTCAGTGTTCCTCGTTCTGGGATTCTGACAACTGAGAAAACTCCTGTAACTTCTTAATTAATCATGGGAAGCCTCAGAGGTGAAGAAACTGACCTGTTGTTCAAAAGGCAATAATTTTGTTTTAAAATATTCACCAGGGAAAGAAGAGCACAGCCTGAAGTAAGCAAAATTTGGAGTAATTTGAATGGTCTCCATTCTACCAAGTCACAACTTAACTCTGCGGTAGTGGATCAGTCATTTAAAGGAGAAAAAACCAGAATGGTAAATAATTCCAGCCAGGAATAATACCATGCATGTATTTGTCCTCAACTGAAGAAGTATTCTGACATTTTCTGCTGGACCTGACATCTTAGAGTTTCTTTGCAGAAGTACACGGGAAATCAAACTCAGACAATCCAAGTGCGGTTTTCTTCATTCTATTGGGAATTCTCTTTACAACTACAAACACAGGGTATAGGAAGGATCAAGTTATTCCCTTAAGAAGCTAAAATGTAGGTGGAATGGAGCCAAATTAATTAACTCCTACATAGGTTTAAGTTATTTATAAATGTGAGAAATGAGCACAGCCTCAATTTCCAAGTGCCTGTAGCTAGCACCCTTTATGAACCACTAAAAACGCCCATCGTCATTTTTACTCTGGAGGAATTTTGGTTTAGCCAAGTCAGTTCTGCCTTCCCCACTTATTTTTCACACAATAGGATCTGGCAAAGATGCCGGAGTCCTAAAATAAATACAATGAATCTAGGCTGGTTTGTACCATGAGTTATTTCTGTCAGTAACTGACAGACCCACTCTGAATCATCAAGATCCATCCAAACTGAATGGCTCTCAAGGGGTCTTGGCAGATAACACATGAATGGCAGGTTTTGAGCAGGTAAAGCCACAGGAACACAAACACTCTTTGTTGTAAGACATGTTGCACATGTTTTAAGACTTATGTTTGGGAATATACAACCTTCATTGTAAAGACACACAGGGAATGATTCTTTTCACAGACATGGCACACATAAGGGTCCCATTCCAATCAAATTCAGAAAGCTTTTGTAGAGGCAAAAAGACTTATAGAACCAGACTAGACCAGACAAATTGGAGAAGTGGACCATAAGTAATAAATGTAATTTATTGTCCAAATCAGAACATTTTTGAAGATGAAATGAGGAGATATTACTGTGTGAAGACCTAGCTCTAAGGCATGGGAAGGGCACTGCTAATATTATAGCCGATACTGGCAATAGAGACAGAACATCTTGCACGATGCCTGGCACCTAGAAAAGTTCAATAAAGGTTTGCTGAATGAATAAATTAAGAAAGTAAAATCGGATCGCTGACTTCTCCAAAGTCTTTTAGTTACAGATCCACTGAGGTTCCTATGTCATTATTAAGGACTTGGTGGTGGCTATGGCTTTGATTCACTTTTGTTATAATAAAACAAGACAATGGGAGATGCAAGCACCAAACCCAGTGGCTTTGTGTCAGCTTACACCCTCTTGGATCTTTTAAAGAATACAACATTGTTGGCCACCATTTTCTTCCCTTGGTTTCCATGACACTGTGCTGTCCTGGTGCTCATACTTTTTTGACCATTGCTCCCTGTACTCCTTTACTAGCTTCTCTTTTGTCTTTTTTTCCCTCTGCCCTACAACCAGGTATTCACAGGGGAGCCATCTCTGACTGTTTGCCCTCTATTTTTACCTTTGTTCCCTAGTGGTCTCATCTACTCTGTGTTCTCCTCACACAATTCTGCAATTTTGGCCGGTATCCAAAGCATCAGTTCTGCAATGCAAGGTTGTACCTGCACCTAAGAGTCATCTTTTTGAAACAGAACTCAACATCTTAAATCAACTCTTCCTTCTGCTGTCTTTCTGTGAAAGGTCCCATTTGTCAAGGGACCAAGGCTTGAAGCCTTAAGCTCATCACTTTTCTTCCCTCTCTCTGAGCCCTACAACCAGGACAGCGTCAGTTTCTCCTGGACCTGTTTACCAAATTACTCCTACATTTGCTCAACTCTAAATGCAATTACCTTCCTTCAGGTCTACCCTCTATTTCTTGCTACAGTGTATCTACCTCCTAATTAGCATTTCTGCCTTCTTTGCAAGCTTCCCAATCCAAATCACTAGGGTTTGAAGTTTCGTCTATTTAGATGTCAAGGCATGATGTATCTTAGCTGCATAACTGCGACTGCTGAAAGCAAGAGGGGTGGTTCAGAGGCAATCCAAGCACTAGAGAAAGTGAACACAAATCTCCACAAACCCTTCAAATAGTTGAAAGGGCAGGAAGGAGGCAGAGGATTGGAAGAAATATTGAAATAGAAACTTAATATTAGAGTGTGTGCTAAGTTAATTCAGTCATGTCCGACTCTTTGCGACCCTATGGACCAGAGCCTGGCTGTCAGGTTCCTCTGTCCATGGGATTCTCCAGGAAAGAATACTGGAGTGGGTTGCCATGCCCTCCTCCAGGGGATCTTCCTCACCTAGGGATTTAACCCTTATCTTTTACATCTCCTGCATTGGAAAGCGGGCTTTTTGCTACTAGCGCCACCTGGGAAAGGTTAACAAACATTTCATACTAGCTAAAGAAGACTCTTGAGAGTCCCTTGGACTGCAAGGAGATCCAACCAGTCCATTCTGAAGGAGATCAAACCTGGGATTTCTTTGGAAGGAATGATGCTAAAGCTGAAACTCCAGTACTCTGGCCACCTCATGCGATGAGTTGACTCATTGGAAAAACTCTGATGCTGTGAGGGACTGGGGGCAGGAGGAGAAGGGGACGACAGAGGATGAGATGGCTGGATGGCATCACTGACTCGATGAACGTGAATCTGAGTGAACTCCAGGAGGTGGTGATGGACAGGGAGGCCTGGCGTGCTGCAATTCATGGGGTCGCAAAGAGTCGGACACGATTGAGCGACTGAACTGAACTGAACATTATCATGAATCATTTTAGAGTAAAAAGAAAGACTCATAATAATTACTTGTTGATACCAATGAAATGGAAAGGGAGATATTTCAAGTATGAGAAAAATTAATGTTAGATGTCAAGCTGATGTGGGTTTCTGTATGTTATATGAAAATAAATTAGTATATGTATAGTTTCCTATACATTCAAGTTTAAATAGACACACTTGAATGTGGATAACAAAAACCATATATGGTGACTCAGGGGAAATAAATATACAAAGTAATATCAGATGCCAAGTTATTTTCAGATCTTGCTGTCTCAGGAAACCTCTTTGCTTTCTGTCCTTAAAATCTTTTGAAATTCTTCACTATATTTTCAGATACTTGATACATTCCATGTGAAATAAAGTGAACTGATATAACAGCATAAAATATGTGATAAACATAAGCACACACATACACTGAGGAAGAAATTTAAATATTAAAATGTCTGATGCTTTTTGGTTAATTGAATGGCTGGATGCATTTTTTAAAATGCAATATTTGATTGGACTTGTGATCCAGCAATCTAAAGTAGGGGCATAGCGGTGGAGGAATCTGTTAGGGGCAACAATCTAATTAGTCCTATGCTCAATGGTTGGAATGAAAAACAAATTAAAATTTCATGATTCAAAAATGTGTAGAGCAAGTTTAATTCTGCAAGTGTTAGGGCCTAAGCACTGCTAATCCTCCAGGGCAAGGGGAATGTGGGGGCACTATTACAAATCTCGGCTGGTTGATGATCAGAATTAAAAAGTCTGTGAACTTCGCCCATTTCTGTGACTCCCATATGAAGCACAGTGCTTGGCACATAGTGGGTACTCAATAAACAAATATTAATGAGTAAATAGAAAAAAAGATAATGAAAAAAGATCCTTAAATAACAATATTTCCATCCAAATACTCTATTAATTATTTCAATCCATGGTGAATATTGGATCTCTACTTCTGCCCATCTTACTATAGTTATTGTTGTGACTATTGAAGGTTTATTCTCCCCTTAACACTCACATTTTTCTTGCTAGATGACCTATCCAATCATTAAAATTAACATGTTCTTCGGTTGACCAGAAGTAAGAAAACAATTCTGAAGAAGATTGCCTAATTGATCAAAGGATTATAGTCAAATTAAGAGTGGAAAATCCCATGGACAGAGAAGCCTGGTGGGCTACAGGCCATGGAGTCACAAAGGGTTGGATACGACTGAAGCAACTTGGCACACACTTTTAGAATAGCGAACTTCAAACTTTATGTGAATGAAACCATAGATAAACCTCTTAGAAATGTAATCACGGAGCTTGCAGCTGGTATCGGGAGGGGGCCTTTAGTCCCATCCTGAATACATCTGACTGCTAACTTCATCCTCTCTCTCCTAATATTCCAGAGTTAAGAATCCTATGATTCTGAAAGGCAGAGTTTGAAAACTAGTGCCCTAGGACATACCTGCATCAAGATAGAGAAGGGAAGCTGAGTTCAAACTGAGGGGGAGGATATGTGGCAGGAATTTGGAGCCGGACAACTATAGATTGACTTGAAAGAATGTATCACAAGATGAAATGAGCATGAGCTATGATCAGATTATGGCGGCTTCCTGGAACAGCACAGCTATTGGTGGCAGCTGCCTTAGCAGAAACACACCACCTGCTGTCTATATTCAGAGTGCATAGGGCCGGCGCTGTCAACACGTCTAAGTGTAGAAAGCGCTTTCCTCCCCATGTGCTGTCCCACTGGCACACCTGTACTTCCTTCCAAAGCTTTTCTACATTGGAAACCGAGTTGATACTGCTCTGTGGAACTTACTCTGCATCCTGGTCCAAGCAGAGAGTGTAATCCCAAGGGGAGGTGGTTATCTCTGGCGCTCAAGACAGGCCACAAAGGGAACAGAGAACTGAGAGTCTCTGGAAGTCACATGTCCTGCTGCACTCCACTGTCCACATCCCTTAACCAGGAGCAAAGACTTTTGCAAAACTGGGGCATTTCCACCCCAAAGCCAAATGGAGCACAGCACCCAGGGTACTCTGAGGAAATGTCAAAGGCATCAAATCAAGCCACTTCAAAGCATACCCTCACAAAGAATGAAGCCCACACTATATTTTAGAAGACCTTTGAATGTTCACAACCTTCGTTTCTCCCTGGGCATAGCATTTAGAGCCCAGAGCAAATGCCACCTCCTGCAGGAAGCCTTCACCCACTGCAGTCTTCAAAGATCTGATCTCTTGTTTCTCAGGCCTTCTTTTGCACTGACCATTTCTATCACATTTCATTTCAATTGTGTACTTTTGCTTAATGAGTTATTCTAAGATGATTTTCTGCCTCCCAAACCAGACTAGAGGGTCCTTTAGGACAGACACTATATAATATATAATAATCACTTAGCTTTAGGCCCAACTTCTAGAAATCAACCACCTAGCCAAGAGCTGTGACCAATCAATAGCTTTGGTACTGACTTGTTTCTTTATTACCACATTCATAAAGCCATTGGCACACTGACTGTCTTCACTTCCATGTTTAGCGGACATCTCAAAACTGACATGATCATAGAAGGACACGAGATTTCCAACCCCACCACGACTCCATCCTGATTTTTCCCCAATATTCCCTATCTCGAAAGATAGCAGCACCACTCAGTTGTTGAGCTCCCAAACTTGAAATTAATCCTTTATTCTTGTCTCTCCATCATCTTCTACATTCAATCCATCAGTAAATCTCACTCATTCTACCTATAAAATCTATTTCAATTTCAACCACTTTCATCATCTCCAGGATAAATCTAGAGTCTACACCAAACCACCATTATCTCCTGGCTATACTGTGCTCACATCCTCCTAACTGAGCTCTCAGCTTCTGCTGTTCTACCATACGGAGTTGAAGACATGAACAGACATTCCTTGTTTTTTGATAGGATGACTTGATAGTATAAAGATTCACTTAATTTATAAGTCTAACTTATAGAGTTAAATTATAAATTTAACATAATCCTACTTAAAATGGCAAGTTTTTAAATACAGTTAGATGAACTGTCACTGACCCTCATATGGAAAAATTAACAAGTCATGGAAATACAAAACTTAGAAACTATGAGCAGGTACCAGTCCTACCAGAAATCAAAACATACTACAAAGCCTCTATAACTGAACAGGTGTGGTGAAAGTGAAAGTGAAGTCATTCAGTCATGTCCAACTCTTTGCAAGGACTGTAGCTTACCATGCTCCTCAGTCCATGGAGTTTTCCAGGCAAAAGTACTGGAGTGGGTTGCCATTTCCTTCTCCAGGGGTACTAGCACATTATTTAGAGATCAGGGGGCAAAAATAGAAAGTTCAGAAATAAGTTCAAGCAAATATGGAACTTTAGTATATGAGAATGATCATATCTTGAATAAGTAGAGAAAGATAAACTTTTTTGAGAGATGGCACAGGGAAAAAGGTTAACCAATTGGAAAAAGAAAATTAGATCCACACATCACACAATACATAAGAACAAATTCTAAATGGATCAGGGATCTAATGTAAAGTGAAACCATACAAGCAGTAGAAGAAAATATGGGTGAATTCCTCTTTAATCTAGATGTAGTAATAGATTTTGTAACTGGAACTCCAAATCCCGATACAGTAAAACAAAGGATTTTCAAATCCCATCATATAATAATTTTTAAATGAATGCACATCCATAAATACCATAAACAGAACAAAAAGGTAATTGACAAACCAGGAGAAATATCTGCAACATGTATGACACATAAATGTCTAATATCTCTAATGCATAAATACTTCTTAAAATTTAAAGGAAAGTAAAACATAAATCCCAGATAGAGAAGTGGCCAAAAATACGAATAACTCACACTAAACTAAACATAAAAATGGTCTTTAAGCTTATCAAAAAATTCACCCTCACTCATAATAAATTATGTTAGTTTTTTTAATATAAATTTATTTTAATTGGAGGTTAATTACTTTACAATATTAAAATTACATTAACAATCCATTTCTCACTTATCAGATTGGCAAAAATGAAAAACTATAGCACTCTTTGAAGGTGCGGCTGTGGAGAAACAGTCACTCTCATATACTGTTGGTGCAAATGTAAACTGGTTCAGTTCTTGGGAAGGGAATTTGGCACTATTTAACCAAATTATATATGTACTTACCTTTTGACTCAGCAATCCCACTTACCATGATTTACTCTGAACATCTATCTTTAATAATAGGAAAACATGTATGTACAAGATTGTTTATCACAGCACTACAATGGCAAAAATAGGAAAACAGTGATATACTATAGACTTCCGTTCTTGTGATTTCTCTTTAAGTCCAAAATCACGTCAGAGGTAACAGAAAAGATTCTTTTTCCTCTAAAGAAGCCTTCACAAGTTTGTCAGAGGAATTTTCAGACCTCCTTTTTCATAGTATCCATCTCACATTGCATTTTCAAAATAGAGACTCAAGGCTTTAAATGTGGAAGTGAACAGAATATTTAACAAATCATTAATCACACTGTTGTAGTTCTCCCCAGACTGACAATAAATTTTGTAAAAAGTCAGTCAATCAGTCACCACCATTCATCTTGAGAATTCCTACTGCGTGGAGAGTACTCCAGGAGGTCCTATGTCACATTACTGTAGAAGTGATGGAGGTCACTCTGCTTACTCTTCCATGTCTCCCTAAAGCTGGTCGTCGAGTACATTTTCGTCTGGCTTACCAGGACACAGGCCAGGGTGGTTAGAGAATGACTGCAAACGCTGCATTTTCATTCTTACCTATGGAAAGGAAGACAGTCCGCTGGCCCTTATTCCCTTATTTACCTACAGTTCAACGTCCTCAGCAAGGGTCCATAGAGATTCTGAACTTGCTTCATTTGAAATTCAAAGAGCAACCTAAAGAGAAGTGGTTCTTAATCCCCTTGAGAATCCATAGGCCACCTATGGATTTCTCTCTTCTGCATACATTGGCAGGCTGAATTTTATAAGATTTTGCCACTTCTCCATAGGGAGCAGGTATGTTTTCCTCCCTAAAGAAATGTCTGGGTATGAGAGATACTGTAGAGGAAATATGTAGAGGACTGCATGAGAAATTAGGACAGTTAGAACCACAAAGGTTTCTTCCCACTCAAAGACGGCATGATTATGTAGTTTAATTCCTTTGAAAATTTTCTGATCCTTCAAGAAGATGTAATTATATGTGTTGCCTTTGTGCCTCCTCCTGTTTTGTACTTAGGCCACTGGATTAAAATTAAAGATGTACATGTTTGTCTACAAGGAGCTTTGGTAAACTTCTGCTGGAAAGAATCAAATAGGTTTTGTGGGTTACACAGCCTCGGTGGCAACTATTCAATTTGGCTATAGCAGTGCAAAAGTAGCCAGAGACAACACGAAAATGAGGGGCGTTGGCTCTATTCCAATAAAATCTTATTTACAAAAAGAGATGATGGATGGGATTTGATCTGAGGGCCATAATGGTTTTTGTTTTGTTTTGTTTTGTTTTTTGCTGACCCTGGTGTATGACATTTAAGACAGAGGCCATGTCCTAAATCCTGACGTCCCCAGTTCTAGCACAATATCTGGAAACTTCTAAGGTAACCAATAACCAGTTGCTGAATGAGTTCATGGTTGACCACAGGGTGAGATTGTCTGGTTATGCTTAGAAATTTCAAAGTACCCGTTTTCTCGTAGAGTGTGAAGTACAGAGATAACCTCAATTATAATTGTAATCCAATCATTACTATAATGTTCGAATAACATCTACAACATTCCTAACAAGTTGTTGTTCATTTCTACTTAAATATGGAAATTATCGCTCTGTGACAATCTAGAAGGGTGGGATGGGATTGGCAGTGGAAGGGAGGTTCAAGACAGAGGGGACAGCAGGGTTTACCTGGTGGCTCAGACGGTAAAGAATCCGCCTGCAATGCAGGAGACCAGGGTTCAATTGCTGGGTCAGGAAGATCCCCTGGAGAAGGGAATAACTACCCACTCCAGTATTCTTGCCTGGAGAATCCCATGGACAGAGGAGCCTGGTGGGTTACAGTCCATTGGGTCACAAAGAGCTGGACATGACTGAGTGACTAACACTTTTACTTTCATGTTAGATTCACACTGTTGTGTAGCAGAAACCAACACAACATTGTAAAGCAATGATCCTTCAATTAAAAGTTAAAAAAATGGAAATTCCCCATGTTTTAGGGTATCCCAATTCATTTTAGGAAGGTAATGTCCAGTTGAAACAATTTCTTCTATTGAACCAAAATCTGTCTCCTTGAATAGGTCCTGGCACCTCCTAATCACTCAAAATCATAAAAACTATGGGCCAGAAAGGACCTTAGATTTCACCTAGCCCAAGTTCTTTAGATTACAGATAAGAAATTCAGGCTAAGGGAGATCTAGAGAGTTCCTCACAGTAGCCCAGACTCTCAGCAGCAGAACTCTGAAAGAGTCAATTTCATGTGTGCTGGCATCCCTGGCAAGATTTACCACAGATCTGGTAAAAAAAAAAAAAATCATCTTGGGGTAATTTTGGAGTGCGTGCTCAGTCATTCAGTTGTGATGGACTCTTTGTGACCCCTTGGACAGTAGCCAGCCAGGCTCCTCTGTCCAAGGGATTCTCCAGGCTAGAACATCAGAGAGGGTTGCCATCTTCTTCTCCAGGGGATCTTCCCAACCCAGGGATTGAACCTGCATCTCCTGAATATTAAAATTGACCAGGAATATAGATGAGGTCATGTGGGCAAGTTGTTTAACCTCTCTGGGTTAAATTAGGTGACTTCTTGAGTCCCTTTATGCTCTAGGATTCATCCTCTATATGAAAAAGGCAGAATATTTCAAAGCACAGTATAGGGATGTTGTTCCAAAAAGCCTAATATTGTTCACGCCGGAAAATATTACAGCTTCTAGAAGTGGTTCAGATCATGGGCACCTGAGACTTGGGTTCAACTACCAGATCTGCCATTTACTTGTTATGTGACTTGAGTGCAGGGCATTTAGTCTTTTTGAGGTGCAGTATTCTTATCTGTAAGTTGAGAATAAAAGCACCTTCCTCACGGGGTTATGGGGATAAGAAATGATTTATGTAAACAAGGGATATAGATGATATTGTGAAACAAAATTCATATTATATGGCAAGGCAAGAAAAAAATTAAACATAAAAATTCTTCCCTGGGCTTTGGTCTCCCCTCTACCCCTACTGTGCATTGTGTATATGAATTATGCATCAAGCAAACCTCCCACATCGGGAGTTATACCTGTTCAACCATAAAGAGCAACAGTCTCCTAGCAGCAACAAGACAACTCCTTATAGATAGCATTCCTTCTTGATCTTGTAAGGGGCCACATGACTCACCATGATGGCACTTAGATATGGAGTATGTAAACTGTCAATAATACATCATTTATTGTACAGCCCTCTGTCTCAAAAAAACTTCTATGACTGTGCCTTGACTTCTAACCTGCTGGACAGTTCTCAGAGCTTTCTGAGATGCTCTTCCCAGGTTATAACCCTGAAATTTAGTTCCAATAAAATTTTCCATTCCTTTCTTAGGTCAACTGATTAATTTTTCATTGACGGTATATAGTTGAGCTCATTAATGTAAGAATTCTGAAAAAAAAGCAAGCTAGAAAATGCAACTGTAAGACTGGATGTGGGGGTTGGTGTGGCTCATGAATGCCTCTAATCATTCTCAAGTGGAAAGTCATCCTAGAAATGGAATGCCGGCCCCTCCATCTTTGTGCTCATGTCGTAAAGCCTTCAGAACTTTCAACAAGATGTCTAGTTCTTCATTCATAGAGCTCAAATGGGAAACTGTCTCCAACGTTTGCTTTCAGGATTCTAGTTTTACAATGCAATGTGAGAAGTGATGAACATGTGGGTTTTTTTGGTGTTACTACAGAATTATGAAAGTGTTATTGATGACTAACAATTTCATCCCCCAAACGGGAAACTTTTAATAATGGAAGCTGACTCTAAGTAATGTGTAAACTTGGTGCATATTCTGCTCAGTTCTTGATTGTCTAGAGGAAAAATAGCTTCTTTTATTAAAAAAATCTATCTCATGTTAAGAATATTCATTACAAAACTGCATATTATATTCACACACATTTCAAGTAATAACTTGAAGGTGGAATAATGTAATTTACACTAAAGACTCAGAAAAGAACACTAACAAGTCAGGTGAAATGTCTTATCCAAAGTAGTCAATTAAGCCAAAGATCAAGCCAAGACTTGAATTCACAGCTTCTGCCACTTCTCTGTGTTGGAGGCACTCAACTTATAAGGATTAATCACATTGTGTCCTTGGGAAACAAGTTAAATCAAATAGAAATTGAAGTACAAATGGTAGGTGGTACATCATATTTTTTAAAAAAAGAATAAAGGAGGTAAAAGAAAAATTGCTTTATTCAAGCAAACAGTTATAAAGTGACAATTGGGTAGATCCTGTAAAGAATTCTAAACAGGTAGCAGAAAGGATTTTCTATCCTCAAAAATCTTCCCAATTTCAGACAAAAACATCAACTTTCATTCAACTTATTAATTCAATTTCATTCAATTCATTTACTGTTCAATCCCAGAAACATTTACAGAGAACTTGCCACGTGTCTGGTGCTGTCCTAGGACAAGGAAGATGATGAACACAGAACCCCTAAGCTATAGGACAGAGGTAGGGAAAATTTTCCTGCAAAACACCAGATAATAAATATTTTAGCCTTTGTGGGTCATTCATTCTTTACTGCAATAAACAATTGCAATAAACTAAATAATGTAAAGAGCTGAAGAAACACTATCACTGGAGCAAGAAGACAGCAACAGACAATGAATGAGTACAGTTGTGTTCAAAACTGAAAACTGTTTTAAATCAGTGGGTCTTAACAGGGAGTGTTCCCCCCACCCCCCAATGTCACCTCTCCCATCAGGGGCACATTGGGGAAAGGGGTGGCCTATTACTTGCATGTCAAGGGCAAGAGATGAAGGACTCTGCTAAACATTGTTCATTATTCAACTGCTAAGTTGTGTCCAACTCTTTGGAACCCGCATGGACTGCAGCATGCCAAGTTTCCCTGTCCTTCACCATCTCCTAGAGTTGCTCAAACTCAGTTCTGCATATTCATTGGAAGGACTGAGTCTGAAGCTGAAACTCCAATAATTTGGCCACCTGATGCCAGCTGACTCATTTGAAAAGACCCTGATGCTGGGAAAGATTGAAGGTGGGAGGAGAAGGGGACAACAGAGGATGAGATGATTGGATGGCATCACCGACTTGATGGTCATGAGTTTGAGTAAGCTCCGGGAGTTGGTGATGGACAGGAAAGCCTGGTGTGCTGCAGTCCATGGGATCGCAAAGAGTCAGACACGACTGAGTGACTGAACTGAACTAAAGGTAAAAAAGTAAAAAAACGGCAAGAAAAAAGTGGTTAACCTAGATATCCTAATCACTTTATTCAAGACAGACATGTAGAACATTGAAATGATTCAAACAAAGATCAAAGAAGACAGACATATTTGGATAAATTGACCTTTTAGGTCACTTCTAAACCTGAAAGAATAAAGAAAACTCACTTGTGGAAGAAAGATTCTGATCTCTTCATAGGAAAAGCAAAGGTCTTTAGCATATCTGTAGCCAATGCCCAAGATACAAACTACTAGCTGTCACAAGATTGTGAATCTCTAAAGTAAGTAACAATCCAGTCCCTTGGCCAAGGGAGCTCTGACTGCTTCCTCCTTCCTCAATCAATGTCTTGCCTACCAGCACCCAAGGCCTGACCCTCGCAATGGGATTGACCCTGAGCCAATCAGATTCTCTTCTTGTCTGAAACACTTGCTAAGTGCTGAAGGCAAAGTCTGCATCGTAGAAGGAGGAAGTTGATGATAATTACTGACTTTGCTAAGTGGCCTCATACACACTGAACAGGGAAGATGGCAGCTTTGTTTTTCAAATGGATGAGAAATCACTAAAATCATTCATGCCCTCAGGAAGGTGAGAGAAGAGTAGCTGAGAAGGGATTCTGCTTACAAGAGCCAATTATTTTTTAAAGAGGCTACCTCCCCCTTTTAATCAAGAAGTTAAAAGGTTTAATTTTCTAGCATCAATGGGAACAGAAAGGAAGGAACCGAATATTGTATTAATTTTCTATCTTTAGAATGCTTAAGAAAGGGGCATTGCTATTTAATACCTTTGAAAGTACAAAAAGAACAATCTCTAATAATGTGATAAAAATAAATTGGTTGAAGTGACCAACTGGTGGGCAGTGTCATGAGGCCATAGTAGCCTGTACTAAGTACCCAGGCATTGGATATACCAAGCTTAACTTAACCTAGTCCATGAGGAGTTCCAAGTAGGGCAGGATGGAAAAGGAGGTCAATAATGAACATACCATGTGGGACAGTACATGTAAAACTATGGGATGACCAATTCTGCCCATACTATGAGAATGATGAAAACATTACTGATCGAAGTGCACCATTCTAGGACTCGCAGAGAAAAGCGAAAGGCAGAGAAAGTAGAATGAACAACATGAACAGAATCATGAGGAATGAGAGTTCACAGCATGACTGGGGAATGGGAAGTAGGCCAGCAGGCCTGGAACAAGGGTGGGGGATGTTGAAAGGAAATGAAACTGGGAAAGAGTTTGGATACATTAGAAATATATTAAACACTGTGACAAAGGATGGGACAGGAGATTACAGAATCCAAACTTATATTTGGAGAAATAAAGGGCACCTTGAAGACATTTCAGTTCAGTTCCCCATATGATTATTCTACTACTACTATAAGTACAATAAAAAATATCATGACTACAAAGGTCACCATTTTCGAGCACGGGATTCTAGATTTGCTTACAATTTTGAAGGTGCAGAGGAGGGAAGCTAAGGGGATTCACCTGGAGTGTCTTCTGCAGTGTTCAGAGTTCCTCTGCTAAGTAGGTGAGATGGTTTAACTTTATGTGTCAATTTGACTGGGCTAAGTGATTCTCAGATTGCTGGTAAAACCTGATTCCTAAGTGCATCTGTAAGAGTGTTTCTGGAAGACATTAGCTTGTGAATCAACAAACTGAGTAAAGAAGATTGCCCTCCCCAATGTCCATGGGCATCATCCAATCCATCAAGAGCCTGAATAGAGCAAACAGGCCAAGGAAGGGCAAGTTTGTTCTCAGAGGCTGGGACATGAGCCTTCTCCGGCCCTCCTATGCTGGTGCATGGTTCTCGAGCCTTCGAGTCCTAACAGGGACCTACAGCATCCCCCATGCACACTGATTTTGGGCCTTTGCACCCAGATTGAGGCTTTGCACCCAGATTTTGGGCCTTTGCACCCAGATTGAGACTACCATTGGTTCCCCTGGTTCTTAGGCATTCAAGTGTGGTCTGAATTATACCATGAGCTCGCCTGGTTCTGCAGCCTGTAAATAGATGGCAGATTATGGGTCTTGGCTTTCATATCACACAAGCCAATTCTTATTATCTGTGTGTGTGTGTGTTTCTCTGGAGGGTGATACAGTAGACTTTCAGATGGGGCAGTGGCCTGAGACCTGTGGCATGTTAAGGACATCTGCTGTGGGAGATGAAAATGGGAGACAATATGATACATAACTGACCCAATGATATCACTGCCAAGGCTGTGTATCCTGGATGCTCTTTTTCTAGTCACTTTCCAGTGTAAAGAATCAATAGGTGAAATTCTTCTCTTATTATGTCCCAGAGTATAAATAATCCAAAAAATTTTAAAAATGACCAATGATGCTACTTTTTTGTAAAAACTGACTTTATGAAGGTCAAAATTTAAGAGATAATAGAAGACACCTAATAAAAACTTATTCTTAGTAATAAAAAGTACCTCTTAAAAGTGGATCTGTGTCAAAGATCTTGGCCATAAATACAAGGTATTGTGCATACTCTTTCTAAGAGTCCATAATATGGTAACATGTGGCTTTGAAAGGGACAGGATCAGAAGTGATTAGGATTTAAAAAACCTCTAACTCACATCCTTTCCTTCTCTTATCCTGGAGCTTTACAAGCCCTAAGGAAAATAAATGTTGTCATTCTGCTTCGGTAAGCAGACTATTACTTCTTGCTGTAAGGGAATTATACACCCTACTCAATTTGGGCTCAAACATTTTCTCCTTTTGTGCAGTTCCTCCAACACACAGGCATCTCCTAATCTATTTCTTATGCAGATAGCACACTAGCTGAAGTAGATGAGGCAAGCCTTCCTTTAAAGAGGATGATTTTTGGTCCACTGAAAAAGACCATGGGAGATCGGGCCTGTCAATTCACTCATCTCCCCTTTTACCCATCACCTCAGGATATCAGTTAAGAGTGATAAATGTGGTAGTGAAAATGATTGTTTTCATGGTCTTATGGGTTGCTCATGAGGAGCAATATATACACAGAAGTTAAGGGTAATACTCTTTGGAGTCAGATCAGGGTTCAAATCCCCAGCTCCACAATTCACTAGCTAGTTGACCCTGGGCACAGAAATTCAAATTCATGCACCAAGTCTCCATTCTTACATCTCAAAATTAGGGGTAAATAATAATATCAAACGCATGATACTGTTGGGAGGATTACAAAGATAATGCATGTAAAGCTTTAGCATGGCATCTGGCACAGAGCGGTGCTCCATATTGTGCAGCTACATAAAAATTATTCGGCACTTCTGCTTGCTTTTGTTTCAAAGGCAAAAGGAACTAGTCTTTTGTCCTTCCAGGCCCCATCATAAATATGAAAACCACTTCAAAATGGACTGCTGTGGTTAAGAACTTGACCTCTGGACTCTGCCCAAGTTTGAGTCCCTGTCAATTATAACTTTTCCAGGCCTGTTTACTCATCTGTAAAGTGAGAATGAAAGGAAATCATGGATGTAAAGTGCAGTGATTGGCATATGGTATACAGTAAAAAATGTAAGCAATGGATGTTACTGTTGGGGAGGCTTACTCTGAGCATATGAAGGTAAGATGACATTTTTCAGAGGCAGTCTGACAAAAGTTGAATTCAAGGGTTCCCACCAATAGTGTCCAAAGCTCTGCAGCATGCTTGATTTTGTGATGGTAGTCAAATTCACGTAAGGATTGTTCATCGCTTGGCTTCTTAAACAGGAAGTTTCTAACTCCTTGGGGAATGAAGAAAGAGTTTGGCTACACTGGGCCAACCTGGGTGGGCGTCTAGAAAATCTGACCCACAATGGTGGTTTCTCATCATGTGGGTAAGGGCATTTATGGCAGTAGCATTTAATGAAAAATTTTTGCTGGTTGAAGAGCAATATATTCTTTCATGCTAAGTCACTTCAGTTGTGTCTGACTCTTTGTGACCCCATGGACTGTAGCCCACTAGGTTCGTCTTTCCATGAGATTCTCCAGGCAAGAATACTGGAGTGGGTTGCCATTTCCATCTCCAGGGGATCTTCCCCACCCAGGGATCGAACCCATGTCTCTTATATCTCTTGTACTGGCAAGTGGATTCTTTACCACTAGCGCCACCTGGGAAGTCCATATATCCTTTCAGTCTCTGTCAGTTCAGCTTTCTGATTTATCAAGATCCTTTCTAGACACCTGTCCTTCCTTAAGTGTTTGCCTATGCCATTTCCCACAGGACCTTGGTATTATAAGTCTTCAGAGTTTCAGGATGATTTGCCCAAAGCATTGGGTGCCCTTGGGAATGAGTTCTCTATTTCTGAAAATCTCTTATCTCTATTAGGCTAAATGAATACCATTAGACAATGTATGTCTACATTATACTAATGGTACCCAAGTGATCTACAAGTTAGCACATCCTTTAAATGCCTAGCCATTTCCCTACAAGTCATTTATAGCGTTCAAACAAAATCCATCCAGAATAAAACCAAAGAACAGTGCCTTTCCAAATAATACAGAACATGAAAACACAAGTCTAAAGTACAAATTTCTCAAGTGGTAAAAAGAAAGACCTGAATGGTAATAGTTCACAAAATATTCTAGTCATGAAAGCCCCTTCATGATCTGCCAACTATACAGAAACAAAAAAATTAGATCCAAAGGATGCTGTAACAGGAAAGAATCAAACCACATAGCCCAAGGCATCTACCCCTCAGTTTGTCTAATAAAATGGTTTGATCTTGGAAAGTTGAGGATAAATCAATGCTCATTTAAAATACTTAAAAAAAATAAAAATACTTTCAAAAAGCTTTACGAAGCAATCTTGCACTGGATCTATTAATAAAATGAATAACTGGTCCCATTTTACCTATTTTATATATTTAAATGCTCAAATAGTAATACTTAAAGTGGGATTTACTTATGATCCAAGAGACCCTAGTTCCACAGCTATATAGCTTAAGCAACTTTTACTCCAACATGGATATTATGGCCCTAAACTGGTACACTGGTGTATTAATACATAGACTCTACACATGAACATCACCAGATGGTCAACACCGAAATCAGACTGATTATATTCTTTGCAGCTAAAGATGGAGAAGCTCTATACAGTCAGCAAAAACAAGACTGGGAGCTGACTGTGGCTCAGATCATGAACTCCTTATTGCCAAATACAGACTTAAATTGAAGAAAGTAGGGAAAACCACTAGACCATTCAGGTATGACCTAAATCAAATCCCTTAAGATTATACAGTGGAAGTGAGAAATAGATTTAAGAGACTAGATCTGATAGAGTGCCTGATGAACTATGGATGGAGGTTCGTGACATTGTACAGGAGACAGGGATCAAGACCATCCCCATGGAAAAGAAATGCAAAAAAGCAAAATGGCTGTCTGGGGAGGCCTTACAAATAGCTGTGAAAAGAAGAGAAGCCAAAAGCAAAGGAGAAAAAGAAAGATATAAGCATCTGAATAAAGAGTTCCAAAGAATAGCAAGGAGAGATAAGAAAGCCTTCCTCGGTGATCAACGCAAAAAAATAGAGGAAAACAACAGAATGGGAAAGACTAGAGATCTCTTCAAGAAAAGTAGAGATACCAAGGGAACATTTCATGTAAAGATGGGCTTGATAAAGGACAGAAATGGTATGGATCTAACTGAAGCAGAAGATATTAAGAAGAGGTGGCAAGAATACACAGAAGAACTGTACAAAAAAGATCTTCATGACCCAGATAATCACAATGGTGTGATCACTCACCTAGAGCCAGACATCCTGGAATGTGAAGTCAAGTGGGCTTTAGGAAGCCTCACTACGAACAAAGCTAGTGGAGGTGATGGAATTCCAGTTGAGCTCTTTCAAATCCTGAAAGATGATGCTGTGAAAGTGCTGCACTCAATATGCCAGCAAATTTGGAAAACTCAGCAGTGGCCACAGGACTGGAAGAGGTCAGTTTTCATTTCAATCCCAAAGGAAGGCAATGCCAAAGAATGCTCAAACTACTCCACAATTGCACTCATCTCACACACTAGTAAAGAAATGCTCAAAATTCTCCAAGCCAGGCTTCAGCAATACGTGAACCGTGAACTTCCAGATGTTCAAGCTGGATTTAGAAAAGGCAGAGAAACTAGAGATCAAATTGCCAACATCTGATGGATCATCGAAAAAGCAAAAGAGTTCCAGAAAACCATCTATTTCTGCTTTATTGACTATGCCAAAGCCTTTGACTGTGTGAATCACAATAAACTGTGGAAAATTCTGAAAGAGATGGGCATACCAGACCACCTGACTTGCCTCTTAAGAAACCTATATGCAGGTCAGGAAGCAACAGTTAGAACTGGACATGGAACAACAGACTGGTTCCAAATAGGAAAAAGAGTACGTCAAGGCTGTATATTGTCACCCTGCTTATTTAACTTATATGCAGAGTACACCATGAGAAATGTTGGACTAGAAGAAGCACAAGCTGGAATCAAGATTGCCGGGAGGAAAAAAAAAAAAAAAGATTGCCGGGAAAAATATCAATAACCTCAGATATGCAGATGACACCACCCTTATGGCAGAAAGTGAAGAGGAACTCAAAAGTCTCTTGATGAAAGTGAAAGAGGAGAGTGAAAAAGTTGGCTTAAAGCTCAACATTCAGAAAACGAAGATCATAGCATCTGGTCCCATCACTTCATGGCAAATAGATGGGGGAACAGTGTCAGACTTTATTTTTGGGGGCTCCAAAATCACTGCAGATGGTGATTGCAGCCATGAAATTAAAAGACGCTTACTCCTTGGAAGGAAAGTTATGACCAACCTAGATAGCATATTAAAAAGCAGAGATATTACTTTGCCAACAAAGGTCCATCTAGTCAAGGCTATGATTTTTCCAGTGGTCATTACAGATGTGAGAGTTAGACTGTGAAAAAAGCTGAGTGCCAAAGAATTGATGCTTTTGAAGTGTGGTGTTGGAGAAGACTCTTGAGAGTCCCTTGGACTGCAAGGAGATTCAACCAGTCCATCCTAAAGGAGATCAGTCCTGGGTGTTCATTGGAAGGAATGATGCTAAAGCTGAAACTCCAGTACTTTGGCCATCTCATGCGAAGAGTTGACTCATTGGAAAAGACTGATGCTGGGAGGGATTGGGGGCAGGAGGAGAAGGGGACGACAGAGGATGAGATGGTTGGATGGAATCACTGACTCGATGGACATGAGTTTGAGTAACCTCTGGGAGTTGGTGATGGACAGAGAGGCCTGGCATGTTGCGATTCATGGGGTCACAGAGTCGGACATGACTGAGTGACTGAACTGAACTGAAAGTCAATTGCAAGCCATAAAGCTTCAGACACATGGAATTGTACCATGGTGGTGTATATATGGCACATAATCTCCTCTACATGAGATTATATTCAGCTGATATCAAAGGAAATATCTGGCAACTCCTAGAGCATGACATGATACTGTAAGAACTTGTATATGAGCTAGAAAATGGCATTGAATACCAACCACCTGGAAACTTCTAAAGAACAGATTGACAATATCCTATGATCCTGGTGGCCTGATCACAGTGACAGAAACTTCATAGCCTTTGTCTATTCAGGGACTTCCCTGAAGTGGTAAGAGTGTGGGAGAGTGATAAGATGTAAAAATGAAGACAGCAAGAACAGAAGAGATTCTATTATGGGGTGGTGCTTTGTAACTGCAAAAAACAATCTCATATGCATAAAAGAAGAATGATATAGGACTCTTCAGAGTCTTTAATATTCTAATGTGCAGTGCAAATCTCCAGGTCAGGAAGATGGCAAGCAGCTGTTTCTCAAACAATTTGTCCTCTTGGGACCCATCCTAGGGGAGCATTTCATTTGGGTAACATATTTAGAAATGCTGCCTTAAAGACAATTTTAACCACAGTAAGAATAACTAGCATTTATTAAGTGCCAAGGACAGAATAAGTGATACACAGGTACCAGTCTGAATGTATCATACAAGATGGGTCACAGTAAGTACCTTGGGACCATGGCTATAAACTGATGAGGACTCCAAAGGCTTGTTTATATATAACAATGGCTGGATAGGCTTAAGGGTGGCCTGACGAGTTAAAATCCTCACCCAGAGCTACATCTTCATCATCAAGAGTGATAATATTTCACCTTTTTTGATCACTTTTTATGTATCAGGCACTATGGTCAATCAGTCCTCAAGACAGCCCTATAAATTTCAACCATGTTATTGTCTCTAATTTTACCCTTGTTTGACCTAATGACTTGGTGAGTGTCACAGGTAGGATTGAAACCTGGGTTTCGCTGTTCTCTCCATTCACGAGCTGTCTCTCATGAACACACTGATGAAGACAGTTTTCTGAAGGACTGGCAGCATATCATATAGCAGTTTATGCTGCCATTAATTGTGCCCAGAAGAAGGCAGCAAGAGAAAGTGATATATAAGAATGGATTCTCACAGCTCAGGAGTAAAAATACAATCAGCAACACAAATGTTTTTAACCTGAAATAACCTGCCAGCAAATTCTGTGTGGAAGCTAATTGCCTTGATAAAGTAACGAATCTATTGTTCACTCTTCATTTGAAAATTTTCATTAAGGTAAAACAACACTCAAGAGATAGACCTTATTGTGCAACACGATCTGTGAAAGCCTCTCACTAGTAAGACAAACATGCCCTTAACAGTGATGTATAACACCCAGTATTTTCCAGTTCTGAGAAGTATTCTTTTGTGCATTAAGAGGTAACGGAGGTTCCTATTTCCTTGATATGCCATGCAGCCTCATTTCTAAAATGGAATCGTTGCATCTTCAACTAAGGCACTTGTATTGGGCACCAATAGTGTGCTCGGAAGATGTGGGTCCTGTACTCTATGGGAAGATGAAAGACTCTATGGGAAGATGAAGTTTAACATCAGGCAGGCAGTGATAAGAGACTCGACAACAAGCTGTGATTCCAAAAGAGTCTCAGGGTGAGAGTTTTGGGAATAGGTCTAGGGAGGCAAGAGGAGGGACTGGATTTGAGCAAGGTTTTGAAGACTTTTGAACTTGATCAACTTCAAATACAGCCTTGGGCTGTGTTGTCCATATTAAAATAAAAGTGAATGACTTCAAGTTAAAGAATAAAGTTCAGAAATAAAGATACTCGATAAGCCAGGTTTCCTTTTTAAGGACAAATACAGTTGAATATACATTTACGCAGCTACCATTTTTATGGCTAACAAGAGATTTAACAAAGCAGTGTTTTATGTTTCTAGGGGAGCTATTTTTCTAGAATAAATTATTTTGTACACAGAGAAGAAAAACTGAAATTTAGTCACATCTTAAGCAACAGTTCAAGTCACCAACTTAAGGAATACCCTAGATGAGGAGTCAATCTTTCCAAAGGCTGGTTTGTATAACTTAAGAGTTTAAAATTCAAACCAAACTATGTTTTTAACACCTCCTAGTTTCCAAGTCCTGTCCAAACTCTCTGAGCCTCAGTTACTTCATGTATGAAATGGAGATAAAATAATTAAATTACAAGATTTATATAGAGATTAGAGAAACTCTATATGTATTTGGCTTAGACCGGGTCTTCAAATAAATGGTGTCTACAGTAATTGCTGCCTCTTGTCCAAGGTCAGGTGCAGTGGACAGGAGGTGAGGAGACATGAGCTAGAAGCCCTGATTGAGGTGATATTCTACAAGATTACCCCACTTTTCTTCAAACTGGCATATCACTCCATTTTCCTAACCATTTGTTAAGCTCCTCTATCATCCAAAGCATCAGCATCTGAAAGAAGTAGAGGACTCTTAGGGCAGCTGCAGTGCTCAAAGGAGAATGGAGCTGATTCTGTGAACAACAAGCTACCACCTAAAAGAAAATTGGGTAATTTGGAAAACTATACCCTTTTATGGCTTTCCTGGTGATTCAGCTGGTAAAGAATCTGTCTGCAATGTGGGAGACCTGGGTTCAATCCCCGGATTGAGAAGATCCCCTAGAGAAGGGAATGGCTACCCACTCCAGTATTCTGGCCTGGAGAATTCCATGGACTGTATAGTCCATGGGGTCACAAAGAGTCAAACATGACTGACTGACTTTCACTTTCACACTTTTAGTGAGTTGAGTAAATATCCCACACCCTTCTACCTAACACTCACCCAGAAATAGTTTAGATTCCAGGAGGATGTGGGTTGTTAATTCAACTTCCCACAGAAGGAAGTGAACACGGGAGTAGGTGGTAGAGTCCCAAGATGAGGGACAGTAAGCAGAGGAGGGATGCGAAGATTGACACCTAGGATCCTGAGTCAGGAAATAAGAGGACTGAAGTGCAGTGGTTGGGGTGCGAGTCTAACCAAGCAGCCGATCTCTCTCACCCCTAGCTCTGACTTTCTGTGCTAAGGGAATCCTCCTAGCTCCAAAGAACTTCTCCACCAACGGGTACTAAAGCACATCACGAATATGACAGCATCAGATCCCTGAAGTCAAGTTTAGAAGCACGAAGAGTTAAGGTCATCAAAGGAAAGCATGCTTAACTCTTAATCCTCCTCAAAGCAGTCCCAAGAGCCTCTGCTGCAGAGAAAGTAGAGTACAGCTCAGGCAAGGCAATCTGAGTCTGAAACTCAATTCCCCCATTTTCTAATAGTGTGATACTGGGCACATTACTTAGCTCATTGGCTCATACTAACACATGTTTGAAATACAGACAGTGAAGTACTCAGAAAAGGTTACTTCTCTTCTCTTCACCCCAACACCAGCCCAAGCCTGGGCCTTTCCTCTTCTTAAAGCTGCCCAGAATCAAGATTGCCAGTTTCAGCAAGAATCTGGAAAAGGAGATGCCCATGGCCGACATCATTTGGCTATGAAGCCCTGGAGCTTTTGAACATTGTACTATCCAGCTGAATGAAGAAAACATGTGACACTTACATGAAGTCAGACTTCAACCACATCTATCAGTCCAATTTCCTTCCATTTGGACTGTGCATAACGTTGTTAGGAAACCTAGCAACAGATAAAGTCTTATTTGAACCACTGAGAAATTCAAAACAAGAAGTCAATCAGTCCCCCATCAATCCATTCCCCCCCCCCCATTTAAACACAAGCATATGGAGACCCAAAGATGGAATGGACCTTGTTCAAGTTACATAACTCCCTGAGAGCCCTTTACTCTGATAAGGGAATAAAAGCAAAGCTAAAAAACAGGAACCAGATAAATTGCAACTGCTTTTGGAAAAAAAAAAAAAGCTAAATAAAAATCTATTAAATTAGCTGAGGTAAATTTAATTTTGTTTTTCGTCTTTTAGAGGACTGATCTCTCTGAAGTTAGATGAGTTGAATTCCTGTTTGTCCCTTAAACTATTACTTAGGGCTTCACAAAATCCATTTTTCTTGATCTCATGTGCTTGTTAGTGGTATAAAGGAACTAAGAATATAGGGAAAAGTGATAGTTCATTTTTAGGGGTGTTTTCAGAACTAAACACTCTGAAGGAAGCAACTCGTCCAGGGCCAGGCATAATGGTAGGTACCAAAGCAGTTTGAGTTCATTCTTACTGGTTAGATTTCCTTCTCTAAGCTTTCGAATTTTGAACTAGATATGGAGACAGGCAAAGGAAAACACTGAAGAACACATTCCCCTCTGGTCATCATCAGCTCTGCTAAAGAAAAAGACTGAACTAAGGGAGGGACTGCAATGAAAAGAGCTTCCTGAACAAGATTATGCTTGAGCCTGGGCCCTGGCCCCAAACAGACTGATGTTATTTAAAACTTTTCATGGGTGACAGTTTGCTACTACACTCCTAGAAGCAAGAAACTCTGTCCTACTTCTCCAGATTTTCTACAGTAGACACAAGGGGAAAACAATGACTAGGGAAAGACTCACTGAATCACAGCCCTCAGCTTCTTCTACCCAATCATTGCACTGAGCTCTACTGGAAAGTCTTATAAATAGCTTCAGTTCAGTTCAGTTCAGTCACGTCCAACTCTTTGCGACCACATGGATTGCAGCACGACAGGCTTCCCTGTCCATCACCAATTCCCGGAGTTTACTCAAACTCATGCCTATTGAGTCAGTGATGCCATCTAACCATCTCATCCTCTGTCATCTCCTTCTCCTCCCGCCTTCAATCTTTCCCAGCATCAGGGTCTTTTCCAAGGAGTCACTTCTTTGCATCAGGTGGCCAAACTATTGGAGTTTCAGCTTCAGCATCAGTCCTTCCAATGAATATTCAGGACTGATTTCCTTTAGGATGGACTGGTTGGATCTCCTTGGAGTCCAAGGGACTCTCAAGAGTCTTTTCCAACAGTTCAAAAGTATAACTTAAAAAGCTTTTGGCAGGGAGGGATCAATTAGATGTTCAGAATGAACATATCTAAACTACTATGGTGGCTCAGATGATAAAGAATCCACCTGCAATGTGGGAGACCTGGGTTCGATCCCTGGGTTGGGATGATCCCCTAGAGGAGGGCATGGCAACTCACTCCAGTATTCTTGCCTGGAAAATCCCCATGGATAAAGAAGCCTGGTGGACTATAGTCCATGGGGTCACAAAGGGTTGGACACGACTAAACGACAACGCAGAGCACAGCACAGCATATATGAAATAGATAACCAACAAGGGCATAACATATAGCACAGGAATCTATACTGAATATCTAGTAACAACCTATAATGGAAAAGAATCTAAAAAAGGATAGGTTTATACAAATACGTATAACTGAATCACTCTGCGGTACATCTAAAACTAATACAACATCATGTATCAACTATACTTTTGGGAAAGAGTTGATATAGGTACATGTATGGCTGAGTCCCTTCACTGTTCACCTGATACTATCACGACATTGTTTGTTAATTGGCTATACCCAATACAAAATAAGTTTTAAAAAAAAATAATAAAGAAATAAACCTTGTGTTTATAAGCTGGTAAGCCAACCATGGGAAAAACCCAAATATAAAATTAATGGGAAAAAAAAAGCTTTTGGAAGGATAAGGGAAGAATTAGGAGGCAGAATTTGGATTAAATTGAAATTATGACTTTAATAATCCAAGGAAACAGGACACTGGTGGTGATTAAACAGAAGCATTAGGAATGTCTCAAAGAAACAGTAACTTTCAGACCATAGCTTTCTTATTGGCATAGTTATTATATAGCCAAGGGGTGCGTTACGGGGTGATGACTTTCATGAGACACGTGGCCATGTGTGAGGATGTCTGTTTGTCATCACTACTCAGCGGGGCAGGGGGCCATCTGAGGGGTTGTTACTACTATCTTGTGCATAGAGTCCAAGCATCTGCTCATCCCACCAGGTTTAGGATAACCTCTGACAACAAATAATCTGGACTCAATGGTCAGTAGTGCTGAGGTTGAGAAACCTTAGTCTAGCCCAACATGGGGCCTTGAACTGACCAACTGAAGTGGGGGAAAAAGATATATAAACTAATTTTTACAGCAGGAAAGAAGCACAAATAAATATGCTCCCTGGGTTTTAGTTCTCACTTATGTTTCCCATGTTAATTTGGTGTCATTTTTAACCCAATGTTATTCATTATCAAGTATCTGATTGTGTTGGTTGATACGATTAACTCTATGTACAAACAAATCAGGAATCATTACATAAAGACAATGCCTCCCCACCCCCCCCCACCCCCGGGGACACTCTAGGGACACCAGTCCGTTTCTGATCTTCCCCAGGTCGACTCCTCTACCCCCAGCAGCAATGGAATGCAACAGGAGAGAAGACAAAGTTCAGATTTTGTGTTCAATCTAACCTCTTCCCCCTACCTGCAGAGATACTATTTCTTCCTTTTCAAAGCTCTTTCTTGAGGCCAGCAGACAGGTGAGAAAGGATGACAGGATATCAAAACGCTTCTCAAGCCAAAGGAATACACAATCTCCTTGGTTAGTTTTCATGTTCCACTATGGAGATCCCAACCTACATTTTAAGGTGAAGGATACTGTTTCAGCAAAGATCTAATTGAGACATAGGAGAGTAGTACTGGCTAGGCAAAGGGGGAAAATGTCATGACAGGTGGGTGAATGAATACATTCTCATCTACCATGACATTTTGCTGTCTTGGGAAGAAGGGTACTGAGCCAAGAGTTTAGCAGCTGTAGCTTCTGGTCTTAGTTTAAAAATGAGTAAAGCATAATGTAGTTTTATTTAAGGGGTAATCCAAGTACAAGAATTTCTTTAAAAATAAGTTTCCCACAAAATCTCTGAACAACTTTATGAAAAAATAACTATTTTTAAATTTTCTAATCCTGAAAGAAAGCGTTTTTTACTTTTTTGAGGCCACTAAGGAAGAGGGATTTGACCTTGGACGAGGGGACACCTTGTACAGAAAACTTTCATCCAGTTTTGCACGGTAAGTTAACATTTCCTTGCAATGTAAATTTCTAAATCCTAGATGGAAACTCACCTCAATTATATGGACTCTATATCATATTGTCAACTAAACAGTTCTTCACTGCAAAAACTGTGTACCTGTGCTTTTTATATCCAAGCTCTGATATAGGAAGAGATTTTCACTATTAGACAAGGAATCAATTTCCATAGTCTAGCAAGAGTGTACATGTTTGTAAAGTTGGCAGAAAATTTGCCTTATTGGAAACTCATGTAACAGCATCCTTGATTGTAGCACATTAATACAACTTCAAAGTATGTCAGATTGAAAATACTGAAATCAAGAGGTAATTTACTTTTAATTTGGATTCCCAGTAGTCCAATATTTTTAGGCTATTAAAAATTATTGAGAAAGCTTAACTATATTTAAAAGGACAAACAACAAAAGAATAAATCACTCCTGGCAAAGACTTAAACTTGAGATGCGCTGAGGAGAAGAAAAATCAATGACGTCTTCACAAAGATCTGCTCTTTCTTTAGCACTTAGTCTGTGATTCCTCATCACTCCCTCTATCAAGGGTCATTCAAACCAAACTTGCCTCAATAATTTATGCTAGTTATTGCCAGGATGTATAATAAGGTATGCGAAGTGGGGAGACATTTTTCGACATTGAAATCAGTTGGGCTACAAAGTCCAGATGTTATGAGGGACATATGAGAAGCTTGCATTAAATTACTATCTCCTTCCTGCAATCAGCTCTACGAATTATATCCTGAAGCTCAGTCCCGCCTTGGCTTCCTTAGTACTTTCTTTTCCTGCTTCTCCTTCTTTCACTCCTGAGGAGTCCTTTCTCTTCCAGATCACCTTCTCTGCCTCTGCTCCCTCCAAAGACGATCTCCTCTGGTCTGATGCTTTTCACACCACCCACAGGCTGGTAATGTCTGTCACCAGCCTATAACCCATTCCTGAGCAATTTAAATGCAGGTCCACTAGTGTTTTGAACACAGAAATGTTGCTCAATAAGGGTCGAAAGTGATAGTTGCTTAGTCGTGTCTGACTCTTTTGGAGCCCATGGACTGTAGTCTGCTGGGCTTCTCTGTCCATGGGATTCATCAGGTGAGAATACTGGAGTGGGTTGCCATGCCCTCCTCCAGGGGATCTTCTTGACCTTGTTAACGGTAAGTTAACATTTCCTTGCAATGTAAATTTCTAAATCCTAGATGGAAACTCACCTCAATTATATGGACTCTATATCATATTGTCAACTAAACAGTTCTTCACTGCAAAAACTGTGTACCTGTGCTTTTTATATCCAAGCTCTGATATAGGAAGAGAAGAGATAAACAAACAGACACACAGACACACACATATTTAACCAATTATCCACTAAGTGAACAGCTAACCATGCATGCCAATTAGAAATTGACTGAATCAGTTCATGAATCTTCTAACATAAATCCAAAATGCTACCTTCTCAGAGAGAAAAATCAAGGGATTACAGAGGGGAAATGGTGGAGGAGGGAACCAAACAGAAAAGTTATTGGCTGGCAGCTTCTATAACTCCCTAATTTTTGAAATGCCCTTTATTCCTTCCTTATTACATGAAAAGAAGTAGATTTAGTGCACAGCTTGAGGCAGCCTGCGAGATAAATGTGCTCCCTGTGTGAATGGACTGCTTGTGCCCACATTATCCTATAGAAGGCTGTGACTAGGCTGATCTTCTTCCCTCATAACATCTGGACTTTGTAGCCCAACTGATTTCAATGTCGAAAAATGTCTCCCCACTTCGCATACCTTATTATACATCCTGGCAATAACTAGCATAAATTATTGAGGCAAGTTTGGTTTGAATGACCCTTGATAGAGGGAGTGATGAGGAATCACAGACTAAGTGCTAAAGAAAGAGCAGATCTTTGTGAAGACGTCATTGATTTTTCTTCTCCTCAGAGAATGAACCTAGGTCTCCTGTATTACAGGCAGACTCGACTGTCTGAGCCACCAGGGTAGGATAAGGGTTACAGGAATGACATATAAAAATGGATTCATGGGACTTCAGCGAAAGACAGGTAGAAGAAAGCTGAGTTGTCTTAGACAAGTCCACCCTAGAACCTGGCTCACCAGCTACAGACCATGAGAAAGAATAACTACAGACTATGAGAAAGAATAAATTTGTTTCCGTTTCAAGCCAAGATTTTTTAGGGTGACTTAAAAAACAAGAGCTAACTGATGGTTCAAGATCTGCCATTCATGTCAGTCTTTCTTCTTCAAGGGCAGAGGTTGTACCTCCTGTTGGTGGTATGCCTAATAACTGGCACAGTACCTGGTTTGTACAAGACAATAAATACCTATTGATGAATACATCAGATTCTGTTAACAGTGAGTAAAAGCATCATCAGTCATTTGCTGCCTATAATTATGGTAAATGGCAGGTTGAACTCAGGGTACCAAAATTCGTTATTGGAATAATTATAAATATTTATTATTTCTTGATGGACACTGTGCTAGGCCTGTGATCTCTATATAATAATGCTCTATTTATTAGGTATGAAATAAAGGGTGTATGTTTAAATGGAGTCTAACTGGTAAGGGAGACAGATCTCTTTTAAGACACCAATAACTGCTCCCAAAGAAAATGCTACCCTAGAATAAAAGGCTCCTGAACTATTCTGATTTGCTTTGGGGATTTTTTTTCCCTCCCACTAAATATTCTGGGTATATTTAACCAATTATCCACTAAGTGAACAGCTAACCATGCATGCCAATTAGAAATTGACTGAATCAGTTCATGAATCTTCTAACATAAATCCAAAATGCTACCTTCTCAGAGAGAAAAATCAAGGGATTACAGAGGGGAAATGGTGGAGGAGGGAACCAAACAGAAAAGTTATTGGCTGGCAGCTTCTATAACTCCCTAATTTTTGAAATGCCCTTTATTCCTTCCTTATTACATGAAAAGAAGTAGATTTAGTGCACAGCTTGAGGCAGCCTGCGAGATAAATGTGCTCCCTGTGTGAATGGACTGCTTGTGCCCACATTATCCTATAGAAGGCTGTGACTAGGCTGAGCTTCGTGGGCTGGAAGTATTCTAGAAAGGGCCCCAAGAGAGGGACCATGGGAGCTCTACTACCTCCTTGCTTGTAAGTGTTTCTCCTCAAATAGTATTTTCACTAGTGGTGTGCGTGCATGTGTGTGTGTGTGTGTGTGTGTCTGTGTGTGTCTGTGTGTCTGTTTGTTTATCTCTTCTCTGAATGCCGACTTGTGACCACAAGGGGCACGCTTCACTTGTCTCAGGGTTCTGTGTTTTTGGAAGGGGCAGAATCCACAGAGCTGGGCGGGTAATGTTGGGTCTCTGGGAGAATTAAACTGAGGCAGTTCCTGCTCCATTGAAGGCCCCAGTGGAGGACCACACATAAGACCTGCACTTTGTTCATCTAGGGAACAAGCGAGAAGAACATGTGACAAATCTCAGGGATGACTGTTTAACCCCTTGCCTGCTGCTTATACCGATGTTCCTAACAGGATGTGGGGAAACCCACAAGGGAAGTCTCCCAATGGATCACTGGGTATGTACTCTGTGCTGAGACGTGAGAGAGATTAATACAGTCTTTCTAAACCTTATCTCTCACCAGCAATGGATAAGATGGTGCTGAGCTCTTCAACATGGATGGACCTTAGAGATGATTATACTAAGCAACTCAGATAAAGATAAGTACCATATGACATCACTTACATGTGGAATATAAAATAAGATACAAATAACCTTATCTATGAAACAGAAAGAGACTCATAAACATAGAAAACACACTCATGGTAATCAAAGGGGGAGGAGTAAGTTAGGAGTTTGGGATTAACATATACACAGTACTATATATAAAACACATAAAGCACTGGGAACTATATTTAATAACCTGACATAAGCCATAATGAAAAGCAATCAGAAAAATATATTGAATATATGTATATAACTGAATCACTTTGATGTACACCTGAAATTAACACAATATTTTAAATCAATCATATGCCAATTCAAAAAGGAAAAATAAGAAAAATATGATGCTGAGCTCTTACACTTAAAAGGAGGAGTCAGGTATCACAGTATAGGATGAGCTGAGGCAGCACAGTGTGGTAAAGGAGATCAGGCTTCAGGGATGAAAAGACTTGGCTTCAAATCCCAATTAAGGCATTATTATCTGAATGATGCTGAAAAAGTTATTTCTCATCTCTACACACCAGTATCCCCATCGTGTCCTTCAAGACTTATGCCTACCTCATGGGTTGGGAAGATTAGTAAAAATAAATCTGAAGTGCCTGGCACAGAAAAGATGCTAAAAAATTTGAGAGCTGAGCATCTAACCAAAGCACAGTACGGAATGTCATGCACAGAGCAGTCCACACAAATTCCGGAGACCTCCTTCTCCATGCTTCCAGAGAGAAGGGGACTACTTTATACAATTTCATTCATTGTGAAATTCACATAGAATAATCTCTTGACAGTGACCCAAAGTAGTTGGGTAAGACTTTCTCTTCATGTGCCTTTAAGTCAGTCCTCAGTAGGTCATGAAGGTTTTGTCATTCAGGGATTTAAGGTCAGCAGGTTGTTTTGTGAGCGAAGGTTTTAAGGTAGAAGGTCAACTGGCCTGAGATGATTAAGAACTGGCCTGTAGCTGAATACTGCACACCAGCACAGTGCGTCAATCGCAGTTCTTACACTGTAGATTGTACAACATTTCGACAGTCATATATGATGAGAATCTGCCCTGTAAACATGCTGAAGTTCACCCTCACCGTTTATCTTTTCTCTGAAGAACAAGCTACTTTTTGATTCCATCGTTTTTCTCACAGCAGACCAATGGTCCGCCCACGCCTGTGGACCTTAGTGTACCTGGCAACGTGTCTCCATAACATGATACTGGGGGACTGGAGAACGGAAGGAGAGCTTTTTCTAGGGCCGGTCTCATTACGAGACATGCTCTCTTGTGCTGGGGAGACCACAGTCTTTGGAGTGAGACAAGCTGCAGTGGAGCATTGGCTCTACCACGTCTCAGTCAGGTGACCTTGAACAGGTTATTTCACATCTCTCCGTCTCTGTTTCTTCATCCATCAAGAGGAGAGGGAAAAAACTCTCCTACATACTTCTAAGAACCTTTGAAAGACTTAAGATAAAGTTAGGTAAACACTTGGCACATAGTAAATTCTGGATATTTGTCAGTTACTGCTTTCATTATTATTTAGCATAGACTATAGAGTAGGGTCGGAGAAGGCAATGGCACCGCACTCCAGTACTCTTGCCTGGAAAATCCCATGGATGGAGGAGCCTGGTGGGCTGCAGTCCATGGGGTCGCTACTAGTCGAACACGACTGAGCGACTTCACTTTCACTTTTCACTTTCATGCATTGGAGAAGGAGATGGCAACCCACTCCAGTCTTCTTGCCTGGAGAATCCCAGGGATGGGGGAGCCTGGTGGGCTGCCGTCCATGGGGTCGCACAGAGTCGGACACGACTAAAGCGACTTAGCAGCAGAAGCAGCAGCATAGAGTAGGGTTCCAACAAGTAATGAGAGAGAACTCATGGCTAATTTCTAAACCTCTAGGTAAAATCTAATCCAATAGAAAAGGGGAAATAGTCAGAGTGGGTCTTAATAACATTCCTATTCAGGGTGGAATTTTAATGAACTGAGAAAAAAATTAAGCAATAGAATCTGCTTTTTAATTATTAGAAATGACCTTTCTTCATTTATGCTATTATAGGTGATGAGCATCCTCTGGCATAATGAAAGAAGATGAGGCAAGTGACCAGTTTCTGTTATTTATTAAGGGACCCTTCTATTGCACTCAGATGGAATGTAGTTTTCATAATCACTCCACTCTGCCTTTGTGTGTCCTGGACAGGTCATCACCTCCTTGATGGTGAGGGTCATTTCACTTCCTTCTTCTGAGTGCCCCATTCCACCTAACTCTGCTGCTATTGCTAAGGTGCTTCAGTTATGTCTGACTCTGTACAACCCCACAGATGGCAGCCCACCAGGCTTCCCTGTCCCTGGGGTTCTCCAGGCAAGAGTACTGGAGTGGGTTGCCATTGCCTTCTCCACCACCTAACTCTAGGCCCCAGGATTAACCAGTACCTCCCAAGTCCCTTCCGCCTGTGACAATGTCCTGCAATAGCAAAGCTGAGAATGGAGTGCAGACAACATTTTTCCCTTTAAAACTAACATGTTTCAGCAATTAAACTGCTTTTAGACAGCAAACTCACGTATAGGGTAAAGCTGAGCATACGGAGAAGTCATGGAAGACAAAGGACATGGGCTTTGGAGGCCAGAAAAATCACTCAAATCAAGTCCAGTCATTCGTTGGAGAAGTGAATTAGCATTCCCATATTTTAGTTTGCTCATCTGTGAAAGGTTGGGAGCAGCCCCTACCTTACAAAGCTTTTGTGATCCTACCTCCCAGGGCCTTTGCACAGTGCTTGCTGCATGTGCATGTGAACTCAGTGAAACTGGGCTCTCTTTGTCTTCCTCCGTGGAGATCCAGTTTTCCAGACAATGTATACTAGTTGCTTCCAAAGCTGGATATGCTTGAAGGTTGACCTGGAGCTGTCCTGAAAATATACATCTTAAAATAGCCAGGGCTCCTAAGTAGCAATAGGCTAGCACATGAGTGGAAGTGAACATGTGATTTTGATGTGTTGGAGTGAGTGTGGATATTGGCTGCGAGGCAAGACAAGGGTAAGTGTTTGATAAAATGCAGGATGTAATATCTCTTGTTCCACACTTTCCCATGGGCATTATCTAAGCTGCATATCAAGCACACGGAGAAATACTGTAGCGTATAACAAATGAATACCTGAATGAATGCAACTTAAGAGTGCGAGGAATGATTGATAAACACAGATAACACTGAAAGTCTCCCAATCATGGCAAAGTCATTCTTCACGTACACACTGCTGTAATAACATTATGCTGAGGGAGCTGGCGATGATGTTTAGATAATAAAAGGGTAATGCCCCAGTGATGACAGCCTGGGGGAGAGATACCCAGATCAGGAGCAGCTGGTATCCACTTCTGCAGTCTTACCCTAGAGCAGCAGGAAGCAAGTCAAGAAGCACGTAGATGACCTTTTCTGGCACGGTGATATGCTCTGCTAATTCTCCATTTTCTTCTTTAAGTGCGATCACAGGAGGTCCCAAGAAACTCTTCCTCCCACATTTGCAAGCTGCATCACAGAGAGCAGAACAAGTATTTCCACCACTACTTGCAAAAAAGGATGTTGGTCACAAGGTGGCAGGTTACCACGCTCCTATGGAAAAGCTGGATTATATTTCTAAAAGCTCAGAGAAGCAGAGGCAAGAGAACTTCAAAAAGGTAAGAGTGTGTGTGTGTGTGTGAGAGAGAGAGAGAGAGAGTGTGTGTGTGTGTGTGTGTGTAGTAGGAAGGACAGATGCCTTACATGGCCACAAGCTCTAAAGGTCATATAAGTGCTGCCTGTTCAGCGTGCCCTCTAATCACAGGGCGCCTCAACAGGCTCACGCAACTAGCATGATAAGAATTGTGAATTGACAACTGACATCATACAAATGACCTATGCCGAGGCAATTCTGTTCTGAAGGAGCGAGTCCAACCCTGCTAGTACATTAGAATCACCTAGGAACTTTTCCAAAACACACACACACACACACACACACACACACACACACACACACATCAAGAATCAGCCACAAGAGACCTTGCAGGGTTTTCATTTGGACAAGTTATTGTTTAGTTACTTGATTTTGGTCTGATGTTGGGTTCGGACATCACTATTATTTAAAAGGTCCTCAGATAATTCAAGGGTGGAGTCAAGGTTGAGAATCACTGAAATAATCTAAGCAATGTTAGTGGACCTACTTTGGGTCCACAGCCTTAGTGCTGACCCATGAACTTGTCATTAGGCACATTTTTTGTTTAGTTCAGCTGACACTATTTTTCACAGCAAGATAACAATACTTTCTTTAGTTGATGCATAGTTGATTTACAATGTTGTGTTAGTTTCTGATGTACAAGAAAGTGACTCAGTTTTATAAATATATATGCCTGTATATATATGTATACGTATGTATGTGTGTATACACATGCGCTTCCCAGGTGACTCAGTGACCAAGAGTCTGCTTGCCAGTGCAGGAGTTGCGGATTCGATCCCTGGGTCCGGAAGATCTCCTGGACGAGGAAATGGCAACCTACTCCAGTATTCTTGCCTGGAAAATCCCATGGACAGAGGAGTCTGGCAGGCTACAGTCCATGGGGTCGCAAAGAAGTGGACATGACTGAGCGACTCGGCACGCATGCATGCATGTAAATACACACACCTATATACACATATACTTTTTCATATTCTTTCCATTATGATTTATTGCAAGATATTTAATGTAGTAGTTCCTTGTGCTAAACAGTAGGATCTTGATTTTTATCCATTCTATATATAATAGTTTGCAGCTACAAATCCCAAAGTCCTAATTTATCCCAACCCATCCTTCCCCTTTAGTAACCTTAAATTTGTTTTCTATGTCTATGGGTCCGTTTCTGTTTTGTACATACGTTCACTTGCATCACAATTTAGATTCCACATATAAGTGATATCATACGATATCTGTCTTTTTCTGACTTCCTTCACTTAGGATGATAATCTCTGCTGCTGCTGCTGCTGCTAAGTCGCTTTAGTCGTGTCCGACTCTGTGCGACCCCACGGACGGCAGCCCACCAGGCTCCCCCGTCCCTGGGATTCTCCAGGCAAGAAGACTGGAGTGGGTTGCCATCTCCTTCTCCAATGCATGAAAGTGAAAAGTGAAAGGGAAGTCGCTCAGTCGTGTCCGACTCTTAGCGACCCCATGGACTGCAGCCTACCAGGCTCCTCCGTCCATGGGATTTTCCAGGCAAGAGTACTGGAGTGGGGTGCCATTGCCTTCTCCTAGGTGCATCTAAGCTGCTGCAAATGGCATGTTTTCATTCCTTTTTATGGCTGAGCAGTATTCTATTGTATACATATATACCACATCTTCTTTATCCAGCCCTTGTAAGTTGCATTGTTTGCAAATAATTTCTCCCAGCCTTTAGGTTACGTTTTTACTTTGTTTATGATTTCCTTTGCTATGCAAAGACTTCTAATTTTGATTGCTGCCGCTGCTGCTGCTAAGTCGCTTTAGTCGTGTCTGACTCTGTGCGACCCCATAGACGGCAGCCCACGAGGCTCCCCCAACCCTGGGATTCTCCAGGCAAGAACACTGGAGTGGGTTGCCATTTCGATTAGGTTCCATTTATTTTTGCTTTTATATCTACTGCCTTGGCAGACTGACCTAAGAAAACATTACTACAATTTATGTCGGAATGTTTTGCCTATGTTCCAAACTGGGAACTTTATGGTGTCATGTCTTATATTTAAGTTTGTAAGCCATTTTGAATTTATTTTTGTGCAGGATGTGAAGGAGTGCTCTAACTTCATTGATTTACATGCAGAAAGACAGCAATACTTTCTCGATAAAACAAACAGTGCATTGACTTACATTCTGGCACAAGCTCCTCATCTTACCACTAACTAGTAACAAACAATTTCAAACCCAGTCCTGAACCATGGACCACACTTGGAGTAGCACTTTCCTAAAGAGAGCAGGTGGGGGTCAGAGAAAAAGGGAATGGCATTCATCTTTAAAAGTGTGTTACTTGTCAAAGCTGAGCTTTGATGGGAACACACTGCTTAGTGGGGCCAGCAAGGCTTTTCCCAAAGCATACTTTTAGGATGTTACTATGTATTACGAACAAAAATGGTCTGGTACCTGAAAGATGTGGTTTACCACTTAACTGCCCAAAGTGAGACAAATTACTCTCCTATGCAGGATGACTCTCTAAGAGTGATATGAAACTGAAGAAATACGTATGGGATCACAGAATCTTTCTTTTCACAAAGCCATATGATTTGTAGTTCATAAAACATAATTTGGAAGATAGTGATGCGGTTATTTTTTAAGAACCTGCGTAAGAGAGTATAGTTAATTCTACATTCTCTTCAACCAGGCAAGCAAGTTATCATTTAAAACAAAAGAGTGAAAATTGGAGCTGACACAGCAGCCCATGTGGTGCAACTCTGCAAAGGCGGACCCCTAGACCTTAGGGTTGGGCTTGACTTGGTGAAACAGCTCAAAGTCATCCAAGCTATTCCTTTCTGGGGGTGGACCACAGTCTACCTACAGTCATACCATGCCAGGTCAGAAAGGCAGATTTGCTTAAGTGGTTTATTAACTGACTATGGAAAGGAAAAACCCGAAAGGTGTTGCTGAGACATCAGAGCATCAGAAGTATGCTAGCAACACAAACCTTGATGGAACAGCTTTAAAGGGGGCAGTGCTGCATGGATGGAGGCCTTCCAGATTTTTTTCAAGGATCAGCATCTAGATTTTGACTTTGTTTTAAAATCAAAATCACCACCATTGTTCATCCAGTAGACCTTTCTGGGCACGTTCCCAGGGCAGTGTTCCTTTAAATATAAATACTTAAAGTGGACCATCTGTGTTGGCTTCACAAAGGAGAAATATCTGCCTCCAGTGTTAAGTGAGGAAAACCTCAGTCAAGAGAGTCCTAAAGGAGAGATTACTTCTTAGGAACCCTCACCACCGCCTCTACGGGAACACCGAGGCTCGAGGGAGAAGAGAGGTCTGTTGCTTTAAAAAGTGAATCATCAAAGAATGAGTGGTTGTTCGTTTCTACCAGCAAAGCCAGCCTGGAGACTGAGTTGAGATGCATGCATCTAATAAGAGAGTAATAAATGCCCATCCTGACCTGAAATTGAATTATTGGCTGTTATGTATACTTCCTTGATCAAATTATGAGTTTTCCAGAGAGTAGAAACTATCCCCCAAACATGACTAAATGCTGTGCTTGCTGCCATAAGGAGGGGAAATAGGAGAGAAGAGAGACTGTGTTTCAGTGCCATTACTAGCTTCCCAATCTTGTTAGGAGATAACAAGTTGTCTTCTAAGAAGTAGCTGACAAGCAACCAAGAGAAATACACTTGATCAGTATATGGGGAGAAGATAATGTTTAGTCATTACTAAACAACAATGCTTTCAAATTTGGGGCTGTTAATTTGATTTTGATATGGACCAATATTTTAACTTTTCTTGTGACTCTGCAATTAAGCTGCCATTGGCTTCAATGAGCAAAGAAACCTCTCTGAGTTGTTTTGTGATCCTTCACATCATAAATCAAAGGAAAAGTGACCCCCAAATCAGTTATTTTGAAATTTAAAGATTCAGAATAAAATCTTTTATTGCTTCAGAGTCACACAAACATATGGCCCCATGTTTTTCTAATCAAATAGGAATAGCCCTAAATTCTTACATTCAAGGGGACAGATATTGAACCCAATTATACAGTTTCTGCCAGTCAAGACATTTTCCAATATCAAACATCAGAGGTGATTTAGTTTTATTGAACTATGAATTCAAATAGTATTAGACCCATTCTTCTCAAAAGGCAAATTAGTAGGAATATGAGGAAGACACACAACAGGAGACATCAGAGTTGAAGAAAAGGTGAGGATGAAAATAAAAACAATTCTCTTGACACGTTCCTAAATATTCTTCTACCTCCTTTCTCTCCTACCATTTAGGCAAGACTGATATTTATGGTGACATATTCTCTCTCTAGGATGAGGAAACCAAGGCATTATCAGAGTAACAGACATTGTACTTGTTACAAATATGCCCCCTTAACATTTGGCACATAATTTTGCTTTCTTTTGGTTGGTGAAAGCTGCCATACTTCATCACCGGTCTAGAGAATAGACTTTCTTCTCCTCCAACCAAAGTCACTGTGCTTGGATGCCTCTCTGAATAAAAAGGTTACAGATGTCCTAAGGGGAATGGAATATATATATATATATATATATATATATATATATATATATTTTTTTTATATAACTTTTTAAAAAAATTCACATGAAAATAGGAACGTAGGAAGGAGGCCAGACATTTGATTAAGATGGTGACAAATCATTGAACTTTGTGATATTTTCCTATGTTGTGTGAATTCCTTCAAATTTGCTACTGTAATCAGATTTTCAATCCCACAAGTACATGCAGGTAATCTGCGATTTATTTCTCTCTGCAGATTTTCAACATTATCTACTTGTAAGCCCATATACCTTGATGTGATTCTTCTGAACAATCTTCAAGCATCAGTAAAGCAACAGCTATACTGGTAATAGATAGGCATTCAGAAGTTACTCTAAATCAGTGATTTTATTGGGGCAGACATGACAAGGAAAGAAAAAATGAGGGAAAGAATAAAGCTGTAATGATTATACTTTCTTTTGCCAAAAGGCTCCTGGGGCAGTAAGAAAAAGATTTTGGTAAACATCTCAGCTCTCCAAGTGGCTTTCTTAAAACAAAGACCATAGCTGGTCCTGGGCCAAAATTAGACTCTCAAACACTTGTGTGTGCTTCTTCAGCCAAATTCCAGTATAAGATTACATCATAAGTGGTTTTTATGGAAATAATCACATCACTGAAAATCACAAGTATTTGGAAACAGACTAAAGCATTTATTTTGGAATGGGCTGTTCAGAAATAGAAACCTGTTTCTGGCAAAGTGTAATCTGTCCTAAGGATATCCTGAAAAGCCAATGAGGTATTTCAGGCCTTCTGTGTATTATTTTACAAGAATTCTGAAGGTCCTGGAAACAATGCAAAAAATGTCTTTCAAAAGACAGACGGTGGGTGAACAATTGCTATCTGTACCAAATCTCAGGTGATTATAAATTATGGAAATAACTTGGCCTTTACAAAAACATCACCAACCAAAAGAAACACCAAGACTTTGTCTATAATAATGCAAAAACAGTTGACAGATTTTATCAATTCAGTAAAGAAGCAGAAAACTAATTCCAGCTTTATCATAATATATATAAACCTCTTTGACCTAATTTAATCATTTGTAAGACTTTTCCAACTCTAATTTATATTCTACCACCACCACCACCCCCCACCATCACCCTGGTCAAATTTCAATGAAGGTTTCATTCTTTACTTGAGGGCTACACACACACACAATCTCATTAGAAGAGGTCACACGAGCAGCTTGGCATTGCACAGATCAATCAGGCTAACCATGCTGCCCATTGCCTTCACCTGCAGTGGAAATGGTGGGCATCCACAGTCAAGGTCAATTAATGTTTTATGCTTTGGAAGAGAGGCCATCAAAGGACCTATCTCTTCAAAATGCCTCACAGGAGAATATAATGTTTCAAGGTATGGACATAGTTTAGAACCGAGATTCTATCCATTTTTAATAAAGAGATCTCTTATTTATACTCATTATAATAAAATGTTTAGCAACTGGAAGAGAGAACTGAAGACAGGACCTGACAACATTTAAAAATCAGTCTTGCAAAAGTCTTCCAGGTGGCCAGAATGACCACTGAACCCTTCTAAACCCACAGTTACTTCACCTCCCAGCAATGACGAGTTTCTGGCCTTCGAGATCCCACATGAAGTAAGCATGTTAATTTCATAGCATTGTTTCCTTATTTATCCAAGGTCTCTTCCATGGCATGTTTTCTTTCACCCCCATCTAAGGTCTTCGGGATCCTGTTAATTTGTACAGAGATCAAGTATATTCATTGCAATGTTTGGGATCACCATTAGCTCCAGAGTCCTTGTTTAAAGGCGATGAAGTAAAATTGTAAATAGTATCACAATGTCGTCCCAGAAAACCTCTCATGTGTCTAATACTATTTATAAATAATTCTTACAAATCAAGAGGGAAGTATTAGCTTCACTATTCCAGAGGACCTGGCAGGACGGCAAGACTAAGGAAACTCTTCAATCTGAAAGAAGACAATGCCCATCATCAAAGCACACAAGAGAAAGGATGAAAGCCACATTTAACACAAGGACAGCCAGAATAAAAAGTATCCAAACCTTGTATAAGAGAGCTTAACAGATACCCATTCTCTAAAGAATTCTTCATATTTGAAAACGTTCATAACAGTATTCATGATACACTCCAGATATTTTGAAAACTAATAGATCCTGTCTAAACTATATGTAATAAGAGAATGGATGTGTCTTTTTTTAGTTATCCAACTGTCTTTTTTTTGAATCTGAGAATTGTTAAAACAATTTGAAATAAGTTTCTAACCAAATTATTGACTGAATTTAACCGACTGCTTCTTAAATGGCTTATTATACTTACTCAAACCAATCTTTGTGTTTCAGGACAATGTACAATTAGAAAAAAAAAAGTATAGCATCTGTTAATACAGACACACACATCTGTAAGAATATAATTATATAAGAAATAGTATATTCTATAATACAGGTACTGTTTTGTGCATGCAAATATATATACTGCACACAAACATCATTTGAGAGAAAAGAAAGAAAATATTGGAATGCATCATATATAATAAAGTAACTATCACTGGCTGAAATTTTTTGTTTCAGTGAAGCATGAAATCAAGTTAGTTTCTTCTCTACAAAACCACCAAAATTTTGTCTTACTCACTGTAAAGGGCCATCATTTATATCTCCAGATGAATAACTGTTCACATCAGAACTCCTATGCAAAGTGGACAGCTTGCATACAAAAGTATGAAGTAGAAAACAAATACAAGTGCTATATTCTATAGGTCAAATAGAGTTAAGCATAGAAAATGTACACTTGTCATTTTCTGCCAAAGAACATTTGAAGCTCTGCGTGGAAGGGCGGAAAAGGGGGAGACTTTGAGATGTGAAAATCTGCTTCCAAAACTATAGATTGGAGTCAATTGGGAATAATTTCCCCAAACACCAAACTTTGAACAGACCTGTGCACCAGAAAGACAGTTGTACTGGAGACCCCATAATGTGGCCAAAAGGGCAACTTGAAATAAGAACAAGGGCACTTCTAGAAATCGTACCAGAAACAGTTATGCAAAAGTGTATACCGACTGCCAAAGGACTGGTTGAATTCTGTCACCTCTGACATCATTCATTGCTAAACTGCATGGATGGCATTTGATCTGGGAGGGAGCTCAAGTTGTTATACAATAAGTACTTAATTAGCATACACAGTATACCTCTCCATTGTCATTTTGGAAATCAAAACATACACAGATGGCAAAAAGTTTACCACATTTGGTGATGTGAAAACTGATCCTATTTGATATATGCCAAAAATTTCGGGGGAAAATGAATGCATACGCTTTCTGGAGAGAGGAGGATCTTTTGAGATACATCTGTAGTATGGATTGCGATGAATACCTTATTAACCTCAGTTTAAGTACCAGCGAGTAGAGTTTTCCAAACCTGTACTTGAGCTGCAAAGAAAAACAAACTACTCATCGTTTCCTTGAGGCATGCATTTCACTATGGCAAAGCGCACCAGGCGTGCATGACAGGGGAATCTGGGCCTGCTTCAGCCAACTGAGTAGACCATGAGCATTCTTCGAACACAAGGCAGAAGGCTTTATGGAGTGGAGAAGAGGGAGAAAATTTGGAACCATTGTCTGATGATTTCATTTTGGAAGGGCCATTCCTCAGCCGACTGCTGCTTCAGGAAGGCAAGGTGATGGGACCAGACTCGGCCAGATGTTGGCTACGGTAGCAAGCAACTTTAGCAGCCAAAACGGGGCAGTGTCATGACACCAGCTGAACACGTGTCAGCTGCGAGAAGCAGGAAGATGCTGCGCGCGGGGCCAGAGCTGACTGTATTATACAGCGTCCCATCTGAGGCTGCATAAGACACTCACTGGCGAGCTTACGGGGCCTCGGAACGATGTCAGGAGCCGCACAACACACAGCACACCAGAGGGCAATGCACAGTCAGAAAGAAAGAGAAAGAAAGAAGAATGAGAGGAAACAAGCAAGACACGCGTCCGTCGTGCACAAACCTTCGGGCTCTGTGTGTTCTTTGTGATGGACTTGCTTCAGCGGGCAGCAGAAGATTTCGTGACACTTAGCACGAAAGGGGGACTCTTTTTTCTTTAATTCCGCAGATTGGATGGAATCTTGCCGTAACATAATGTATTCCTGTGTGCCAGGGGGGGCGTCATCCAGAACTGTGGTCACCACATAACAAAATGAACTCAAGTTAGAGCTTTAGGAAAGTAGGGAAACGTCTTACATCAACTCTACTCCCGGGGGAGACTATAGAAACAACAGTCCCAAGAAAAGTTTCCAAGAAAAGCATTGCATTGCATTGGGGGTTTTCTTTTGAGGGGCTTACTTTGCTAATATGAATAGTTTACTCATCTATACATACCTTGATAGCGAGTACTGAGTTGGCCAAAATGTTCACTCGGATTTTTTCCAGCCAAAGGTGAGAAAAACCCAGATGAACTTTGTGGCCATCACAATATACTGAGCATTTAAGGGTTAGATTGTCCCGGATGAGCAATAAAACATGTTAATACCAATAACCATATTGTATCTAAATAAGCACTGTGGAAAGCGACATATTTCAACTTGAGGTACAATATAAATATTTACAGGCGAAAACGGCTAATTTCCACAAAATTTTCAGTGTATTCGTTTGCATTTTCTTCCTGGGTCTGCTCCTGGTGAGGGCCTGGCTTTCATGCACTATGTACAGAGTTGGACAAAAGAATTCACTTTGTGTTTCCCAAAGAGAACTGGGGCCGTGACAAGTAACCTTCACATATTCAAAATCCCCTAATGAAGTGACCACATTCCAGTCAAGAGCCTAATAATCAACACTGGATCAAAGACCTACCTTGAATTGTGGCACTGCAGGGCCTGATTCACCTTTGGCCTCAGATATGAGGCCCCTCTCAGATTTCTAGGCCCTTTGTGCATTTTCCTAAGGAATACTGTGATTGTCTAGTGTTCGTTCCCTGCTAAAACAAGGTGTCTGCTTTCACCTGGTCCACTGCAACATTATTTTTCCTGATAACTACCTACCAAAGAGTGTGCAAATTTGATCTGGGTCTGCAGAAACAGGGCATTGACCTCAGAATGGATTTTTTTTTCCACACCTTCCCAGTGAGGTCATCCCATTTTACCAGGAGTGAGTCAGTACCCCTAAAGTTATGATTAACAATGCACTGACTCATCCTACTCCCTCAAATGCATACTCTTAACATGCCTTGAGAAAGACTGGGTACGAGCTGCAAACTTCCTATGGGGAGAACAAGGCTATGATGCTTGTAAAATATCACCAGCTTATGGCTGAGATTGGATGGGATCTCGTGCTTCCACATTTGGCACAACATTCTCAGCTCACTGGCTAGGATCTTAACAGACTTTTAGAACCTTTTTTCACATTGGAATGAAAACGGCATGAAAACCAACATAACCTGGAATTATGAGTTGAGAACAAGTTCCTGATAGATTGGCTGTGTGTGGAATTGTTGCCTTCCTTTATAAGTCATTAAATTATGCAAGAAGGTGATGAATATTTTAGTCACTTCTCTTTCTATTTTCCTCTAGTGCTCAACAGTAGTAATCAAAAATATTATATAGACAGACCACCACAGCCTTTTCTGAAAGAGAGTTCCCTTCATCTACTAGGAATGTGACGGCAACTTCTTAGAATCTGGTTGCTGAATGCACATCTTTGGTAGCAACAGCTGCTATTCAGACCATTAGCAACCATTTCCTGCCATGAGCAGATAGTTATGATAATATATACATGTATCAAATTCTAGCATCACAGATGAAGGTAAGTTCTAGTTTGACCATACAAAATATTTAAGGAAAACCTCCCAAACTTAGAACTGAAAAAAAAAAAAAACAAAAACAAAAACCCACCACCCATGATTATACAGAAGCTGAGAAATCCCATTTTCATGCACGGTATATAAGAAACACATTTTAAGATCAGAAGAGAATTGGAGGATTAAAAAGAAAAGAATAACTTTTGGATAACACATAGAGAGCTTATTCAGAAGTACATGATAAACACCAGTAAATTGTTTTCCATTTTCATTTTTCGATACCAAAATGACATCACAAATGGGCATCTCTGGAGATTAATGGCACAATAGCTTTTGGCTGACTCTCCAGCCATCAGCTTTACCCAGCTGGTCATTAATTCCCACAAAAAGCCTTGTACTTCCATCATTATTGTTTAATTAGATACAGCTAGTATCTGTAACATACAACAAAATTCTAGTGAAAGAGCCCCGCTGACTGATATAAGCACCAGACCCCAAATTCATCATCATGAGGAAAGCAGAAAAGTCACAAAAGTGCAACATAATTGCTTTCCACAAAATTCTCTCTCTCCTATTCTTTCTTCAAATTGAATTTAGCAAGTGAAAAAGATGCCAAGATGAGAGCATTTAAGGAGCCATCTGAGTAATGACCGCAGGCAAAGAACATTTCCTTGGAAATTGTGAACATCTGGGAGTTAATGGCTTAGCTTTGCATCCAGGCTGTCTCTACTCAAATGCCCCAAACATAAATCAATTCAGGAAAAACAGAAAAAAATATCAAATCTATCAGCATACCTTGGTGTCATTTTGACACAAGACCTAAAAATATTTTGGACTTTTTAAGCAGAAGTGGCAGTCTACAGGAAACACCTCATTTCAGTCTACAAATCTTTGAACGTAAATTCATTTTGATGAAAGATTAAAACTATTGTATTAATTTATTCCTAGGGCTCCTTCAGGTAGAACAGTGACTGTATGTGCAATTGACAACAGCAGGAGTGACAGGGAACTTCCCATAAGACCCCAGCACTAAGGCAGGTGGGTACCTTAATTCTACTACCTTAAAAAAAGGATGAGGAGACAATGTGTCCAAAGGGCACAAACTCTAGAAAAGGGAGAGGAGACTTGCAAAGAAGTCAGCTCGTCGAAACAGGAAAAAAAGAATGGAATCTACCTTCCCCTGGCTTAATCCTAGGATTTCTGCTATTTCCCCACTTCTATTGCATTCGTTCTTACACACCATTCCAGCCTCTGAAAACCACTCTTGCCTTTGTTCAAAAACTACTTGTCCACATTTATTCAGTGACTCCTGCTCTTCTTCTCAATAATGTTATCCAATCTTGAAGGTTGCACGAAAGACTCCAGTAATTAGGCAGACAATAGATTTACACCAAACCTCTTCCAGTTTCAGAGCTTCAGTATGACTCTTTCAGACAGGTAAGATGGTAAAAGTAGCTCATGGTTGATTTTTGAACTGCAGGACCCACGTATTGAGAAAGGCCATTAGCCCCATGACAGTAGCAGCCAAGCAGTAGGCCTCTGCTGGGAAATAACACCCACATAGCCAGTGCCCTTGACCTTGATTGCACAGGCCACCTACTCAGAATTCCAAAGTCCCACAAGAGTGGTAGAGAGTTGGATGAGAGAAGTGCACACATGCAAATTCACACACCCACAGACATGCAGACACTGACAGGTGGCATACTCAGACACAGGGTGACAATAAGTGACTCTACTGGTGGTATGATAGTTAAGAGCACAATTTATAGAAGACCTTGTTCCCATTATACAAGGTGTTTATTGACTAACCATTAGGTGGGCAAGCCTACATCCAGGATTGGTTTCCCAGTAACAGTCCTGGATTGGCAGTAAACCACCCTCATTCTCCTCCAGGCTTCTCAGCAATTCTCAGGATCAAGGCCATGGTCACGAGTGGGGACAGTCATAGGAAGGGAAGAAAATTTACATCTAAAGCCAGTGACCTGGTCTACGTTACCCATGTTCACAGAAATATAGTGTTCCCATTTCAATCATAATGCATTGATCTGTAGCAAACCATCTGTGATCAAATGAAAACGTTTGTCATGGTTGTTCAGTCGCCCTGTCATGTCTGACTCTTTGCAACCCCATGGACTGCAACATGCCAGGCCTCCCTGTCTCTCACCATCTCCCAAAGTTTGTCCAAGTTCATGTTCATTGCATCAGTGATGCCATCCAGCCATCTCATTCTCTGACACCCTCTTCTCCTTCTGCCCTCAATTGTTCCCAGCAGCAGGGACTTTTCCAATGAGTCGACTATTCGCATCAGATGACCAAGATACTGGAGCTTCTGCTTCAGCATAACTAATTCCAGTGTAATATATGTCTTAAATGCATTTTTAATTAAAGAAGTTAACAATCATTTATTCTTTCTGTTTAGAAACTCAATTTCTTATTTTCTCATTTTACTTCATATAATATTGGCTACATAAAATACCTACCCAAGTATTTAGTAGTATCACAAACACTACACTCTTCCAAGTCATTGCAAACAGAAATTCTTTAGAGATAACTTAATGCAACCCCTTTGTCTTAAAACATAAGGAAAATAATGCTCAGGAAGGGGAATTGACAAGCCACAAAGCTATTGGAAAAGCCCAGCCTAGAAGCCAGGGTTTTAGTGTGTTTACCAGAAAGTCTTAAGTAGGTTCTGGTTGCTTTTCTTTGTACAAACTGATATATTTAAACGGGATCTTTGGTATACCTTAGCTTCAAAGATTATCTCTGTCTCCAACGAAGTTTACTGACTTTATTTAAAGACAGAAAAGCAACCAGGGACAACCTGGGAAACTATTCAGACAATGCCACAAAGGCATCTGGCCCCTGGCCAGGCCACTGTGACTTGCAAGGTGTGCTGTTTTTAAGCTGGAAGCAGTTAATAAGCCCTCAGTTATTTGATGACGCTGTTTTTTTTTGCTTTTCAGTGAACTCTTTGGAAAGACAACTCAACATACTTAATTAATGATACATGATTTGAAATCAAAGCAAATCTGAGATCACCAGGGCAACAGAAATGAACACAGCCATGGGACTACCAGTCAAAGTTATTGGACATATATTAGTGACTCCAAAAAGCAAATGCTTGAAAGCATCTGTGAAAGTAAAAATAAGGGAAAATACACAGATTATCAAATGTCCGTAAATAATGAAAAAGTCAGTAGCAAACAGAATAACTGGAGTGATTACTCTTCCTTGTCACTGAGCACCTGTCAAGCAGAAAAGTAAATTCAGCCACAGATGAATTAACTCAAGTCCTCCATTTTGCTTTCCAACTCACTATCTATTGAATGTGTGTGTGCCTGCTAAGTCACTTCAGCTGTGTCCGACGCTGTGTGACCCTATGGACCGTAGCCTGCCAGGCTCCTCTGTCCATGGGATTCTCCAGGCAAGAATACTGGAGTGGCTTGCCATTCCCTTCTCCAGGGGATCTTCCTGACCCAGGGCTCAAACCCGAGTCTCTTAGGTCTTCTGCACTGGCAGGCAGGTGCTTTACCACTAGCGCCACCTGGGAAGCTCCATCTATTGAATACTTACATAAGCTTTACTGCCACACTGGATACTATCAATGGCAAGTTTAAATGTCAATGAATTCTCTATTTCCATCTGTGCTCAAGCGCAGTCATGTCCGACTCTTTGTGTTCCTTTGGACTGTGGCCCGCCAAGCTCTTCTGTTCATGGAATTTTCCAGGCAAGAACACTGGAGTGGGTTGTGATTTCCGCCTTCAGGGGATCTTCCCAATAGAGGGACTGAACCTGCATCTCCTATGTCTCATGCAAACAGGTGGATTCTTTGCCCGCTAAGCCACTGGGGAAGTCAATGAGTTATTCAGATAATTCACTGAATTGCTTTAATCAATACTAATGGTCCTTTTGTTTGGCCAAAATAGAAACAACTTAAAATATTTCTAGACATTTGTTACCTTTCCCTTTGCAATCTTCCCCAACTTCATGCAACCTCCAAGCACTATCCAGTTTTCCTTCAATTTTGTTTTTTCAGGCTGTTTTGCTGCTTTCATGGGAGGAAAAAATTCAAACTCACTATCATGGTGGCCACCCACCTCCAAAATTCTATCACATGTCTATCTTCTTCCACACACTAGCTTTACATAGTATCTAAAATATGCCTGAAGACCTTGTATTGTACCTGCTGTTCAATATGACACCCCATTGGCTCTACTCAAATGCCACCTCTTCTGAGATTTTTTTAGCCATGTTAAACAGGTTTGCAATCATCACAATCTGTAATTATGTAGGTATTTATGTATATGCCTCTCCTCTGACTCTTCCCACATGAATATAGGCTATCTGAGCCAGAAACACTATTTGTCTCATTTGTCATTCTATAGGTGGAGTCAATTGTAAAACACACTCAAAGAATTCTTATGAATCAAATGAAAGATACCCACCTTCACCCAGCCTTACTTCAAAGCAAAGGTAAATAGCTCATTCTGACTCTTCATGAGTTGGTTAGAAAGCATCTCTGACTCAATGGATGTGAATTTGAGCAAACTCCAAGAGATAGTGGAGGACAGAGTAGCCTGGCATGCTACAGTCCTTCGGGTCACAAAGAGTCGAATATGATTCAGTGACTGAACAACAACAACAACAACAACAACAACAACAACTCTTTATGTCCATATAACACTTTAAGAAATTTATCCTGTCATTTGTTGAGATAGCTTTTAGACATTATCATAAGCTTTTAGTGAGAAGTGAGATTGATAATTATTTTCATAGATGTGTCTTTCCTCCACAACTTGAATGGGAGCTCCTAGAAGACCAGAACCATGTCTCTTTTGGTATCATCTTTGCTTTCCTAATGGCCCACCTACAATGTTTTGTGCATGGTAACTTTGCATGCACAAACTGAGTCCCTTCTAGAGAGAGTCCCACCTACCTTGAAGGTGTGTGCTAAGAAGAAAGGATCAGAAATGGAAAGAGTTCAGCACATTGCATGGTACCTGGCAGGCACCAGAGTGGCTGCAATGGAAGAAAGACCATACATGACAGAGATGGAGCCCATTGAGCACTGTGCCAGGATCCCCACCCTTGAGACACAGCTAAATTCCTGGGTGACCTTTGGAATGGCACATCACATCTCTGAGTCTCAGTTTTCTTATTTCAAAAGTAAGTGACGTGGGGACTTCCCTGGTAGTCCAGTGGTTGGGATTCCAAATTTCCACTTCAGGGGATGTGGGTTCTATCTGTGCAAGATCCCACATGCCAAGGAGTGTGCAAAAAAAAAAAAAAAAAAAAAGTGATGTGGACCAGGCCAGGCTTTCTCAACATTAGCACTTTGACATCTGGGGCTGGATAATTCCTTGTTCTAAGAGGCTATTCTATGCACTGTAGGATGCATAATAGCATCCCTGACCTCTACCTTGTAGATGCCAGTAGCATTCCAGCCCAATTTGTGAACACGAAAAAAGGTCTCCAGATACTGTCAAATCCCCCTTTACCAGTGGGATGAGGGCAAAATCATCTCAGTTGAGAATCACTGGCCTGATGATTCTCCCACCCCCATGCCCAGTTCTATAAAGCTCTCCGTAAAGAAATCTTACCTGGAAGTCTCTTTCTGACCCTCAGAGATGCTTAGCATCCAGCAAGGACTCAGATTTCTACTCAGGGGAGTTTGGTTCAGACCAAATAGTGAGGAAGATGCGCTAGTGAGCACACCAGTCATCCAGGTAAACAAAGCCCTGGACAAGATGGAAACCACTACAGCTGCACACCAGTGAAGTACTTACTCAGCTCATGGCAAAGGCCTTCTCTAGTGAGGATGCCACTGGGCAGCATCGATGGCATTGCACAACATTAGGGGAGTATGTCCAGGCACGTGCTGAGAATACATAATAGATGGGGCACAGCCTACCAAAGACCCAGCTCAAATGGGGACAAGAAGCAAGAGGAGGTGGGCAACTCTCTGAGGCTTTATCTAAGGAGCTTTCCTGAAGGTCGGCCTTCTCATCATCAAAGGACCCACATCACCAGGGAATATGGGTTTCCAAGGTGGTGCAGTGTAAAACAATCAGCCTGCAATGCAGGAGACCTGGGTTTGATTCCTGGGTGAGGAAGATTCCCCTGGAGAAGGGAACGGCTACCCATTCCAGTATTCTTGCCTGGAAAATATCATGGGCAGAGGAGCCTGGCAGGCTAAAGTTCATGGGATTGCAAAGAGTCGGACATGACTGAGCACATGCACACGTGCACACAACATCAGGGAGCCCTTCCCTCAAGACAGAAATGAGTCCTTCATGCAGAAAAGTGGCAGCTCCCTCTAGGAGAACAGATTGTGTGCAGAGGTTTTGTGCACAGCTGGAATGGCATGGGTTTTGTCCCCACCACCATTTAAAGCATGTGAGAAAGAAATGCTTAGACATACACTGGACCTGAGAACACTGGGTATTGTTAATTCACCTCAATATACTGTCTGCAGGGCTGGCACCTGCCCACTACTTGCAAGTTTTCTAGCCTGACGTCATTGCATTCCTCTCCCCCATGCATCTGTTCAAGTCCAAGTCAAACTGAAGTATCCATCCTAGTCTCCTGGAAGGTTTGTTAAGACACAGGTTGCTGGGCACCTTCACCTAGAGTTTGTGATGGAGTTGGTCTGGGGTGGGTATGAACAAGTTCCCAAGTGCTGGCTGATGCTGCTCAAGGATTACATGGGGGCAGGGGGGATGACTGCCTAGGTGTTTGTTTTACCTGCTCCAGCTACCTCTGCTGTCTGCATCCTCCTCCACCTGGAACAAACATAGTCTACACCATTGGTTCTCAGCTAGGGTTGAGCACTAGTGTCATGTGCGGAACTTTTAAAAACTGAAGTTCTCATGGTACCACCCCAGATCAATTACACTGGACTCTCCAGCCTGTGGCTGGAGTGCTGGTGGGTTTCCAAACTCCGCTGGTGATTCAACTGCACAACTGGAGTTAAGAATGACTGTTGTAAGCCTTTTCTTGCTTTCTCCAGTGAAAATTCCTCTCTCTCTCTCTCTCTCTCTCTCTCTCTCTCTCTCTCTCTCTCTCTCTCTCGGAGCAGGGGCGGGGGGTGGGGGGGATGGGCGGCTCTGGCCTCTGATTATCTTGCTACAGTTGACCCTTGAACAAGGCACAGGGTTAGGGGTTGTCAAGCTTCCTTACAGTTGACAATCCACATATAACTTATACTGGTCCCTCCCTATCTGCAGTTCCTACATTGGCAAGGTTCCACATCTGCAGATTCATTCAACCACGGCTCATGCAGTCCTGTAGTAGGAACTACTGAAACTCATGCATGTAAGTGGACCCTGGTACTTCAAACCCACGTTGTTCAAGAATGAACCGTATTTCCATTTCTTTTCACACCCCAAGCCAGAGTGGCCATGTCCTCTTGGGTACTGGTACTGTTCACTTTGTAAAACTCTACAGCAGCTCCTATCTCCCCACAGCCAGTCTATTGTACTCTGAACAGCCATGGTGGTTGGTGCATAACTCTACCACAGCATTAACCCACGGTACCCTAGGTTCTTCTTGTCTTTCAATATGACAATCTCCTCACTAGCCAGTTTCATTGAAGGGAATCAAAGCAAGCTCTCTGCTTATTAGAACCCCTCAAAGTCAATGTCTCGGCCTGGTGATAGCAGGTGTCTTGGCCTTGAAGCCAGTTGGTGATGCTGCATGTCACAACTCTGGATTCGTGCTGATCAGCTCTGCACATAGACTCCTCACCCTCAGGGTCTGCACAGAGTCACTGCAAACTTTCCATGTGATGCAATTTGAACCACAGTGCAACACTAGCTCATGGTCAGGAAACAAAATGGTACCAAGGATTCACTGGGAACCTTGTTGGTGACCAGTCCAGTAAATACACTAGTCCTTCTTTTATGACATCACAAAAGGGGGGTTGGAATACATTTTCCATAAATTGCATCCTTGAGCCCTGCAATTTAGGGGCTCTCCACCCTAGCTACAAAATCAGAACCACTTCAGGGATCTTTTATAACACACCCATGCCTGGGCCTCACCTCCAGAAAGTCTCTTTAATTGGTCCTGGAGCAGGGTAGGGACCTTGGCAGTCAAGCTCCCCAGGTAGTTCTCAGGTGCAGTTAGGATGGTGAACCAATGTGCCTAACCAAAGGAGCAAGAGAAAAATTGAAGCTGCAAATGTGAGCACAATTAACTGCAAAGATGTCTTCCTGAACAAAAAAGGAAGTGCTCTAGAAGATACTGGGAATTTTGAGTTCTAAGCCCCTTAATGATTGGATAAATAAATATAGAATACAATAAATTCCAATAAATATGGAATACAAATGGCTCACTCAAGGAGAAAGCCTTAGGGAATGAAGAAGAATGTACTGGCAAAGGCCTCACAATCCACTGGTACTGATTCAAATTCCAGTGCAAACCCCCAACTCCCAGTTTTCCCCTTTGCCAGTATCTCCCCCTTGACAACTGCAAGTCTGTTTGGGATTCAGTTCAGTCGCTCAGTTGCGTCCAACTCTTAGCGACCTCATGGACTGTAGCAGGCCAGGCTTCCCTCTCCATCACCAATTCCCAGAGCTTGCTCAAACTCATGTCCATCGATTCGGTTATGCCATCCAACCATCTCATCCTCTGTCGTCCCCTTCTCCTCCTGCCTTCAATCTTTCCCAGCATCAAGGTCTTTTCCAGTTAGTCAGAAGGTATAAACTGGAATTAGCAGGTGTAAACTATTATACTGGGGTAGCCAAAAAGCTTTTTTGTATCATCCCAAATGAAGGTTTTGGCTAATCCAATATATAGGATGGAGAAAAAAGGTTCTACTGTATAGCACAGGGAACTATATTCAATATCCTGGAATAAACCATAATGGAAAATAATGTGAAAAAGAATATATATATTTGGATATATATATATATATATATCTGAATTACTTTGCTGTACAGCAGAAATTAACACATTGTAAATCAACTAGACTTCAATTTTAAAAAATAAAAAAAATTTAAATTCCAGTTCTGAGACCGGAAGTGGTCTCAACAGTGTGTTCAGCAAGGTCTGTCTCCTCTGAATCCAACAAACAGGTTAATTGCTATTTGGAAGTGAGGATCCTGGACCAGCATCATGGGTAATACCTGGAAGTTTGTTACACATGTAGTCCCTCATCCCTGCCAAGTCTAGTCCAATAGAGTCAGAATCTGTATTTTCATAAGATTCTAAGGGGACTGCAATGCATACTAAAGATTGAAATGCACCTAGAACAGGGGCTGGCAGATAGTCATGGAGTCTGCCCTCAGGATTAGTTCACTCCCTTGTCCCTTGAGTCCAAACAACTATTTGGGCGTCAATTTTATGTATATTCCTGGAAACCCAACCAAGGGTAGAGGAAAAAGCAGAGGACTTGAGAGACCTCTGCCTCCTACTACATAACCAAGCGTCAATTTCCTACCTTCTATACATGACCCAACCATATCAACATAGAACTCCTAACAAGGTTGTTTTTAAAAGTAAAAGAAATGCTTAGGTGGAACTGTCCAGCACAATGCCTTGCCCTTGATAGGTACTCCATATGTATTAAGTACTCCCCGAACATTAACTGAGGCTGAAACCAATTTAACGTGAAAGTGTCTTTCCCAAGGGAAAAAAACAAAAACAAAAACAAAAACCAGCCATCTACTTTCTAGCTGGACAGATAAAGCTTTCACATGACCCTCATGTTAATTTTATAACCAAAGTAGGGAGAAGGACTCGTAGGAAAAAAAAGATCTTATACTGCTCACAGAGTAAGAAAATGAATGACAAATGGTTATCTCTTCCAGACTGTCAAGTGGAATTTCTTGAATATGTTTCATTATGACTGGGTTCATTGAAAAATTTTATTTGCTTTCACTTATTTTGTTTTCTGACACAGCACGCATCTGGTCATGATGTCCTAGGGACTGAAACAATTAGGCAGTCTTTAAAGATTACTTATAGATTGATTCTAGGTGTGGCTTTTCCACCAAATTTTACCTCTTCCTCCATGAATAATGATGGAGGTCACTGGCACCATTTAATAAGGAGTCTTTCTCTTCAGACACAGTAAACTAAGGGGACTGCCCACAGCATGCTGTCCCAGCCAGCTCTGCCCAGTATGTGTGAGTGTGTGTCTATGTATGTGTCTGAAGCTAGAGACATGCCTTTATTTTCAATAACTATTAGTACAAGAGCTCCGGGTAGGCTCATAAAATGATGTCATAGTTACTCACAGAAACTTTGTCTCCTGATATTTTCTTAGACTTTGCTCTTAAGATGTTTCTTTGGTAACATCATAGGCTACATTGCTAAAGAACCTATCGATTTTTTTCTATTTTTAGAGCATTAAATCTCAGAGGAATGAGGTTTCCTCACCTACATACTAGAAAGTGTACTCTCAAGCATTACACCCGTCTTACTAGCAAATGCGTTCATGGTCACTATACTTCTTCACATGGCATGCTAGAGGATGCCTGCACTACGCATGAGTGCTATTTCCTTCATACTTTTCTCTCCTGTTTTGAAAGCTAAGCTCTGATTCAAATCTCATGGTTGCCCCAAGTCTTCTGAGATGTCTCAAGAACCCCACCTCACAGGCTCTGCTAACAGCCAGAAATTCCTCAGCCCTGGTGATAGTGACTGGAAAATTATACTGTAAAAATATGATCAAGTGCTGTCAACCTCCCTCTACCTCTCCATATCCCCCCAAAAGGTAAGCAGCAAACTCATTTTACTTAACTAGTTATAAAATATCAGGTTCTCCAAGAAGTTCATTTGCATTTTCCGTAACAGCGTAAGAAAACCTGAATGATCTTTTTGACCCACCCATTACAATCTTTTCAAGCAATCAGAGTTCTCTTACTTCCTCTTCCTGCCACTGTCCTATGGGCCATATGTGCTTCTGTCACTTACTGATGTCTCCTTCCAACCCCAGCAACACTGAAGAAAATTCACTCAAGTACATTAGCAGCTCATCTTGACTGACCCTTGGGCAGGAACCATGAAGCAAAAATCAAGGTATGGGCTGATCTATAAAAAGCATTTCTCAAAAACTATAAACTAGGCCTATGTCATTATGGCTTTGTGCTCCCTGGCATTCTGTGAAGTGTGGCTGTACCAGTTGATTGAGAAGTACTAAAGGGGGAAAGAAGGCCCTGAAAAGACATCAGAAAACGTTCTTTCAATTAATCAAGATGTGAGTCATCTCAAGTCTTATCTCATTTAAACTATGCACTGGTTAAATCCTTCCATTTCCAGTTAGTCACAAGCTGCACTCAAGCTCATCAAAACACAGCTCAAAAAATGATGCAAATGAACTTATTTACAAAACAGAACAGACTCACAGAATTACAGAACAAGTTTATGGTTACTAGAGCAGAAGAGTGGGGAGGGGGATAGACTGGGAGCTTAGGATTGACATGTACACACTGGTATATTTAAAATAGATAGTCATCAAGGACCTACTGTATAGCACAAGGAACTCTGCTCAATACTTTGTTATAACATAAAAGAAACTTTAAAAGAATAGATATATGTATATGTATGCTGCTGCTGCTAAGTCGCTTCAGTTGTGTCCGACTCTGTGAGACCCCAGAGACGGCAGCCCACCAGGCTCCCCCATCCCCGGGATGCTCCAGGCAAGAACACTGGAGTGGGTTGCCATTGCCTTCTCCAATGCATGAAAGTGAAGTCGCTCAGTAGTGTCTGACTCTTAGCAACCCCATGGACTGCAGTCTACCAGACTCCTCTGTCCATGGGATTTTCCAGGCAAGAGTAGTGGAGTGGGGTGTATACACACACACACACACACACACACATATATATATATATATAAATATGAATCAGGCTTCCCTGGTGAATCAGATGGTAAAGAATCTGCCTGCAACATGGGAGACTCCAGTTCGATCCTTGGGTTGGGAAGATGCCCTGGAGAAGAGAATGGCTATCCACTCCAGTATTTTTACCTGGGAAATTCCATGGACAGAGGAGCCCAGCAGGTACAGTCCATGGGTCACAAAGAGTCGGATGACTGACTGACAACAACAACACAAGTGAATCACTGCGCTGTACACCTAAAGCTAACACAACATTGTTAATCAACAAAATTCCATTATAAATTTTTTTTTAATGACAGCTCAATTTGGCTGCAACATCAAATTCATCAATTTGCAAGCTCAAATCGTTTTTTAAAACCTCCAGGAAATGCAGTCTTCACCTATATCCTGTGGAAGAATTCCTTGCCCTTACATAATTAAAAGAGGGACATCTTTTAGCCAATGGAGAGCTTCAGAACAAAATTCCCAAATCCAGTGGTAGAAATCCAGAAGAGAATTCTCAAACAGAAATATTTCAGTAACATGAGTGCTTTTCTCTGCACTCAGGTCCGCCATAGTTTCTGACTCCCCATTAAACAAACCGAGCTGTTGTTTCTTCTCAGGAGGGTTGTCCCTGTGTGGATGACAGAAGGAAGAATATAGTGTGCCAGGTTAGAACCCACTCTAAATTTGTTTATGAAAAATTGCAAAGCAAATGGTATTTGAGTTTGTTTACTCTTGGCAGCATTTCTGTTTAAGAAAGAAGCATTATGACTGAAAAGCTTCGAGCCATCAAATGTCCTTAATATAGCATTTAATGATTTAGGTGTAAATGAATCATAAACACTTAAATTAAACTTCCCCCTCATTCTCTACAAACCCAGCTGGTTAAGTGAGGTTTTAGCCAAAGAGCATTCTTTAATCCTATTTTTCTCTTAATCTTATTAAAGGTAAGGTCTTCTGAGTTGGGCTCAAGGCTAGATTTAGTGCTCCCATTTAAGACACTGGGAATACTCACTTTTTTTTTTTCCAGTTCTTACAAAATTTCAAACTTGCACTTTTCTTTCTTTTGTCATTGAAGTATAGTTGACTTATAATGTGTTACTTTCTGCTGGAGAACAAAGAGTCATTCTTTTGCTATTCTTTTGCATTATGGTTTATCACAGGATGTTGAATACAGCTGCCTGTGCTATACAGTAGAACCTTCTTGTTTGCCCATTCGATACTCACATTATATTTTTAAAAGGAGTAAAGTGGAGTGTTGTGTGTATAAATGCACTTTTATACATTTTCAATATCTGTAACAACCTCATAAGGCAGGTGACATTACCGTCCCCAGTTGGCACACAGGAACCTAAATGAATGTCAGAGAGATAACCGAGAGGAACCCAGAAGCAAGATGAGAGCTGGGATTCAAACCCAGGACTTCATGTCTCCAGGGCCTATACTCTTACTCCCTGTGTCATACTGTATACTCAATTATATATCTATGGTAGGCAGAACGATGGCCCCTGAAAGATGCCCACATCCTAGTCCCTGGAACCTGGGAATATGTTACTTGAAGATTGCAGATGTAGTTAAGGTTGCTCATAAACTGTCATTTAGAAGGATTATCCAGGTGGGTCCAATGTAATTTCTATGTACTCTTGAAATCAAAAGGGAGATGATTTGGTCACAGAGATGAAAAGGAAGAAGACACGGGTCAGATTAAAAGTGTGAAAAGACTCAACAGGCTGTTGCTGGCTTTCAAAAGTGGCCTCAAGCCAGGGAATATACATAGCTTCTGGCAGCTGGGGACGGCCTTCAGTTGATAGCTAGCAAGAAGATGGGCATCTCCATCCTACCAGGAACTGCATCCTGCTAAAAACCAATATGAAAAGGGAATGGATCTTTTTCTAGAGCTTCCAGGAAGAAATGCACCCAAAGAAAGCCAAGACTTGCTTCTGACCTGCAGAACAGCAAGATTAATAAATTTGCAGTGATTAAGCCACCCAGATTGTGGTATATTGTTAGGCCAGCAGAAAACTAATAAAATATTCAATGTTTAAATGCTGAAAACCTAACTAGGTTCTATATCCCATAAGCTTTCTAAAGGTATTTTAATAACAGTAATCAAATATCAATATGTGGAACTGACATACCTTCATTATCTTCAGCCAGAGAAGAAAACACGCACAAAGCGGTTTCCTTTGGCCTTTTGCTTTTCCATTGCCTTCCATAATACTACCTTTCATATTCTTTCAACAAATATTTATTGCTGCTGCTAAGTCGCTTCAGTCGTGTCCAACCCTTAGCGACCCCATGGACTGCAGCCTACCAGGCTCCTCCGTCCATGGGATTTTCCAGGCGAAAGTACTGGAATGGGTTGCCATTGCCTTCTATTTATTGAGAAACTACCATATGCCAGGCACCATTCAATGTATACAGTACACAGCAGAAAGGAAAAAAAAAAATGTAGAGAAAAACGCTTGCTCTCATGGAGTTTACACCTCTGGAGTGGAGCTGAGGGGTAAACAGAGAGTAAAGAAATCAGGAAGATGAGACGTCCAAGGGTCTCTGAGGCACTCACAGGAAGAGATGTGCTTGAAATCTTCAGAAGACTCACATAGTTGAGAAATAAACACTGACAAGTTAACCTCCTGACACATCAGTGAACTGTCCTTTAGAGCAATCCAGGGTGAAAACAGAGCAGAGGACTGAATGAAATGCCATAGAGAAACCCAGAAGTGTGCCCAGTAAAGGGATCAAAATCACAGATCCTGAGGGAAGAAGTAGGACTTGCTGTTCTGGGTCTTTTTTTTTTTTTTCCTTTTAAAGAAAACGAAGATGGACAAAAAATGTGATTGGAAGTGAGAGACTGAAGGGGAGAGTGGGAGGAGGTGAGTTCAGAAAAGTAAATGGAAATCCAATCATTAGGCCATTGTAGTATCTCTGGCTTCAATTCTGAGTGGCAGGGAGTCATTGGGTGGAGTCAGGCAGAAGAGTGATCAGACCTGGCTTATGTGAGCCAAAGCTCATTCTTGTTGCTATGTAGAGAACAGACTTCAGGAGTGAAGAAGAGAGACTGGTTAGGAGGTTACTGCTATGATCCACGCAAAGGTTGAGAGCAGTTAGGACTTAGTGGTGTAGGCATGAAGAAGTGGTTGTATTCTGGGTGCATACTCTAGGAATACAAACTTTTATGAACAGAAGTTATGTCTAACAGCTAACACTATGCAGCCACAAATGACACTGCTTCATACAGATACCCTTTGAAAATGGTAATTCTGTGGAATATACACTTCCCAAAGGGAAAATATTGTGAATGAGCTAACACTATTCTCTCGGCATAGGAGAGACCTCTCCTCACACTGAACCCTCTTCTGCATGACTTCATTGTACTAAATGCGCCTGTGTAGACTGGGATCCGGAGAAGGCAATGGCACCCCACTCCAGTACTCTTGCCTTGGAAGTCCCATGGACAGAGGAGCCTGGTAGGCTGCAGTCCATGGGGTCGCAAAGAGTCTAACGTGACTGAGCGACTTCACTTTCACTCTTCACTTTCATGCATTGGAGAAGGAAATGGCAACCCACTCCAGCGTTCTTGCCTGGAGAATCCCAGGGACGGGGGAGCCTCGTGGGCTGCTGTCTCTGGGATCGCACAGAGTCGGACACGACTGAAGCGACTTAGCAGCAGAAGCAGCAGCAGCAGACTGGGATCCAATAGGTACCTAGCAAACATTCACACAGCAGGACAGTATTAATGACAGTGATGGATATGAGAATGGACAGTTTGCAAAACAACATTCTCGACAAATCGATTCTCTTGAGCCTTGACACCATGCTTCTCTCTCTTCTCTCAATGTATTTTCTCTGTCAGTATATCAAAGACTCCACCAAACAAGACTAACACTTCGAGTACTAGTGGGAGAATGGAGGAACTGCAAAGTGAAGAAGAGGCACCAGGCATGCCAAGCTGGGAACCTCTAGCCAGGGAAGGCCTCCTGCTGCTGCTCTTGGCTTCGTCTTTGCCTCTCAGCCCTTAAGCAGGTCCAGTTTACATCTCTTCTTCCAGAAGCTCCCTAGAAGCATGCTGCCTAAAATGCTGTGAGCAGACTTGTAATCCGCTCCACCAATGGTTGCAGGAAACATGGTAAAGCAGGAACTAGTTGAGTCCTGCTGCCATGATAATTGGATTAAACTCACCTGTCAGGGAAAAGAATGTGCAATTATTGAAGAATACTGTAATGGTTCATTTTCTGTGACACCTTGATAGAGCCATAGGGTGCCTAGGTAGTTGGTCAAACATTATTGTGAATGCTTACTAGGTCCCAGGCACTCTTCTTATATGATCATTTTTATCAAGGTGTGTTGCCCTGTGCACAGTCAGATTGCTAGATATGGAAAAGCCCATTCATGCTTTAACAAGAACAACAACAACAACTAGGGGAAGATTGCAGGACTTGAGCTGCCCATCTTCATCTCCCAGTCCTTTTTCTTCCTTGCAATTGATAACTCACTTATTTTACTTCCTCTTTTTCCATACTGGAAACTGATCCAGCCCAACCATGAATCTAAAAACTGCTTATTCGATGTTTCAGTGTTTTCTCCATCACTCTGCATGAGTCCCAAGTGCCCTGGGCAAGTACATTGGTCTGCAGAGTTACAATCGTTCTTCCAACTCCTTCAGTGTCATGACAGAATGAATTTTTGCTTGATGGGAAATTATTTTGTATTTCATTCCATATTTTATATCCCTGGGTCTATGCACACTGTGAAAGGTTAAAATCAATACTTCAATATAATTCTGATCAGAGGTGATCACCTCTCCCTGATCAGAGGTGATTATCCTAAATGAAATTTGCCAATGATCAGCATCATTTCTCTTATGTGCTATCAAAATGTTTTAATGCAGTGAATAAAAAACACTGACGGTTGTTATCATGATACAGAGGAGACACAAACTTAACGCTGTGTGTGACCAGTAGAACAGTTACCAGCTCGATGTGTTGTCCCTTTAAAAATCACATTCCCACATGGTCCCCAATTTGGTGCAATGTTCACCTTCCTAACAACTCTGATTGCTACAGTGAGGGAAGGTGAGGCTCCAAGAATTATTTGCTTAAGGTTACCCAGAGAATATACGCCAGAATCAGGAACACAACAAAGTTGCTGATCCTAAAACTGACATCTAACATACAGATAAATTTCATAAGTTCATTAGTATATCCATTTACTCAGCATCTACTATGTATCAGATCTGTGCTATACTCTGTCTGAAGCACATAGTTATGACCAAACCAATGAACGTTTACATGAAGTTAATAAATAAATGAATTGCTCTCAGCTTTTTCTTTTTTTTTTTTTTTGTCTCATCTTACACAGCTCCCCAGAGAGAGAAGGTGTATGTGTGGGGGGTATGTTGACATGATAATGGGGGTGTCGATCTGATAACAGAGACTTTCTTTCTGAGACGCATGATACTAAGCATCGTACATGCACAATATGAACAAGCTGAAGACTTGGGAACCGAGGCCCATTGAGGGCCAGTGGTGAACTCAGAAGCAACCCTGAGAAAGAAGGATTATTCAATTAAGGGTTGCCAGCATGGCCCCTTGGGAGCAAATTACTCCAGACAACTTTTAAAATTTCCTTCTTGAGTTGAAATTCAGCAGCAACAACAACAAAAAGAGTAAAATGGTGTCCACCCAAAACAGCCTGAACAATACTTCCAGAGATAAACACAAAGATGGAGTCACATTTCCTCATACTCAGTTGCTGGAGAAAATTATAGTGCCTTTCCTCATTGAATTAAAAGGCCACAGACTCCTAAACATTTCCATGTTTTGGCAAGAAAATTACAAGTAGTTGTGCCCACTGAGTTTGGTATGAATCTAAATACAGGCAGGTGTAGATAAACCCAATGTATCAATGCTATCACAAAGAGATGCAAATGTTACTCAGCATTTGGGGTGCGAGGGGTGGAGGCCCTCTCAGCCAGCCCTACAGGACTGCCCAAGCCTAGAGGATTGGTTTGGAAAAGACTTTTGGCCAGGCCTGGCTTCCTTTCTCCTGTTGAATGGGGCCTAGTGCCAACCGAGCAGGTGCCCTGGAAATGATGGAGACATGGGTAGGGCTTCTCTCACACACTCCACTTCACCTCGGGGCCTGTAGTGACTCAGCTTGGCCACTTCACACACAGCATGGGTAAATGTGAGGTGAGAGTTTTAGGCCCTGCCTGGTCAAGCATGTCACCCATAGATACCCCTACAGGGCCTAAGGAGAATGGAGTGACAGAAGAGAGATGACTCCACAGAAGCCAACACAACTACCAGAAATAGAGGCCATACAATGTCTCTGAAGCCTAGCAGTTAAACCTCACTCTCCACTTCTGAGAATTCGCCCTACCTTGGGCTTTACCGGCTACAAAGACAGCCCATGAATGTTCTACAGAAAAATGTCCCTAGGAAGTTTCCTAGAAGACTCAGAATATGGGGTCAGTCCACAGTGATAACTGAATTGCTTCCTTTGGCTAACTTTAGAAAAAAATGGCAAGAGAGGACCCTGCCCCCCCACCCCAGATGGTTTGAATCATTGAGAGAGTTCTATTTTCTGCCACAAAACGCATGGCCAACCATCTTTTCCATAAGACCCAGTTTCATTGTACCTGTCACTCACCTCAGCACTTGTCCTCTGCTGTCTAAAACTGTGACCTTCTGGTTGAGCTGAAAGCAAGCTGATCCAAACATATTGAGGAGGATTGGTAGATGGAGCTCAGCTACATAGGCAGAAGCAATCCCTGAGAGCACAGGTGGTGAACCAAGTGATGAAAAGTGATGTCAAATGAGGCTCCAGAAACAATCCAGCCACTCCAGAGTCCAAAAGCAGGAAACTTACAAGAACCACTCCATGGGAATAACCGGCAGCCAAGAGGAGGCTTCCATGAGGAGACCACATTACTTGGAGGAAACAAACATTTGGCTTTAAAATGTACAAGGCAATGCCATCTCCAGATCACCAGTAAGTAGAATGACCATATTAACAAGCAGAATGACATACAGTCACTGCCTTCTCATATCACCCAAAAGGCACAGAGGTAAGCAGTGTGCATGTGTGCTCAGTTGTATCTGACTCTTGACGACCCCATGGACTGTAGCCCACCAGGCTCCTCTGTCCATGGGATTCTCCAGGCAAGAATACTGGAGTGGGTTGCCATTTTTTCCTCCAGAGGATTGTCCCAACCCAGGGATCAAATCTATGTCTCCTGCATTGCAGGCGGATTCCTACCACTGAGCCACTTGGGAAGCCCTTGCAATTAGAAGACATGGGTCTATCTCTGACTCTGGCACTCATTAGCTTTGTGATCTTGGGCAAGTCACTTAAGTCTCGGAATCTTTCCTGCTTCATGTGCAGAATGGGAACAACTGCATAGGGTAGGATTAACTAAGGAGGGAGACAGGGCAGCTGACACCAGCTGAACTCCAGTTGGCTCTGTTGGGGTTAGAGAGAGAGCTGAGCACAGGGGCCAGAATACACGGGGTCAGGTTACAGCTACTCTCTGGCTAAGAGCACAGCCTTGCTTGGTGGGCACCTTCCCCTGCCCTTTCCCTTCTCCTCAAAGAATCCGAGGCCCTGGATTTGCTTCCAGGAAATCAAATTGAAGACAACCAACTTTCAACAACACAATGAAAGCAAACTAATATATGCAATTTTCCTCCTCAAAGGCCCACTTGGGGCTATATATTATTGAACCACATACCCCAGACAGTGAGGCAGATTTCTCAAGCCAGTCTCCATTGCCTTCAGGAGCCAGGAAAGAGGTTCCTGAGCAAGCTGGCAGGAGAGGTGCCACCCCTGACACCTGGGCCTGAGTTCTGCTTCTCAGTGGAGGAGGGCATTTTCACTCAGGTCTTGATGCGCTTGTGTTACAGTGACTGACTTGTGATTACATCAGGCAGTGAAACCACAGGAGGGTCCCTTGAGGTGCCTTATTCTAGTTATTTGGAAATATAGTCAATACAGATTGACTTCCTTCCTGCAACCCAGCAATCATGTGTGAGTGAATATAGGACATGTCTGTTCCTGAGAAACACCCATGCTTTAGACACCTTTTGTCTAACTGTGTAACCTTTTATTCCCTCTGTCTACTTGAGAAAGGGGAAACAAGCTGTGGTTTTGAGGACAAAAATAGAGCAGAGTAACTTTCTAGAATTGTGTTCCTGAAGGTTGCTTGTCTTCAGTTCAGATCCCAGGACAGGGATTCTTTAGTGAGAAGGGAGCAGGCAGGAGAGGGCAGGGGTGTGGGGTGGGGATGGGGAGTGGAGGTTGCAGGACACTCACCAAAGAAGGCTATGGTCTCAGTTCGAGGCTAGCTCTCACCTGATCCCACAATGTGCACTGGACCACAAATGGCACCATAGCATTGGTCCCATCTTCAGGCAATAGTTACAGTTACAGTTCAGTTGCTCAGTCGTGTCCAACTCTTTGGGACCCCACAGACTGTAGCACATCAGGCTTCCCTGTCCTTCACCAACTCCCAGAGTTTACTCAAAACTCACGTCCATTGAGTCGGTGATGCCATCCAACCATCTCATCCTCCGTCATCCCCTTCTCCTCCTGCTTTCAATCGTTCCCAGCATCAGGGTCTTTTCAAATGAGTTAGTTCTTCACATCAGGGGGCCAAAGTATTGGAGTTTCAGCTTCAGCATCAGTCCTTCCAATGAATATTCAGGACTGATTTCCTTTAGGATAAACTGGTTGGATCTCCCTGCTGTCCAGGGGATTCTCAAGAGTCTTCTCCAACACCACAGTTCAAAAGCATCAGTTCTTCAGTGCTCAGCTTTCTTTATAGTCCAACTCTCACATCCATACATGACTACAGGAAAAAACATAGCTTTGACTAGATGGACCTTTGTTGTCAAAGTAATGTCTTTTATTTTAATATGCTGTCTAGGTTGGTCATAACTTTTCTTCCAAGGTACAAGCATCTTTTAATTTCATGGCTGCAGTCACCCTCTGCAGTGATTTTGGAGCCCAAAAAAGTAAAGTCTGTCACAGTTTCCATTGTTTCCCCATCTATTTGCCATGAAGTGATGAGACCAGAAGCCATGATCGTAGTTTCCTGAATGTTGAGTTTTAAGCCAACTTTTTCACTCTCTATCTTCAGGCAATGGGGTTGAACAAGTCATTGGCTGTGGGCTTCCCTCAGGTATGAGGAGGCCACCCTCGTAGGCAAGAGGCCTTTTGCTATAGAGAAGGGGGCAATGAGGAACCTCACAACCAAAATCCCCAACGACTGGGAAAGGGAAGGTGGGCAGCTCACCAACACTGTCCATTACACTAGCCAAACAACAACCAGACACTTTGTAAACAAAGCTTCTCACCCTGGGCCAACGAGCTCCCTGAGAACCTGTGTATCCTCACCTCCCAACACTCTCTCCTTCCTCATTCTATACCAACCAGATTGGTCCTGGACCATGCCCTCATCTTAGGTCTCTGCACTGGCTCTCCCTCGGCCTGGAGCTCTCTGTGTGCAGATAGTATCTTCTTGGTTGAGCCTTCTCTAGCACGTACATGAGCAACCCCATCACTCTTCATTGATTTATTTTTCTCTATACAACATATCACCATCCGACATAAAATATGCTTTATTTATGTTTATTTATTTTCTTCCCCCCTTGAATGTCAGCTCCAACGAGGCTGGAAGTTGTGTGTGTGTGTGTGTGTGTGTGTGTGTGTGTGTGTGTGTGTGTGTGTTCACTACTGTTTCTCCAGTGCCTACAATGCCTGGCTCATTAAATATTGATTGAATAAGTAAATGAATAGCTCCTTCATTTTAAAGCCCTCTCCCCTCAGCTTGAGCTAATGAGACTCTATTTCCAATGTTCTCATCTTTCCCCTCTATTTCATCTACACCATTTCCAGTGTATTAGGTTTGCTTTTTAAAAAAACATTTATAGGAATAGTCATGTTTATTTCCACTTCATATTTTTAAATGCTCACCAAATCAACCACAGTCATCACTTCTACACTGGTGATGAGCCATGTTTGTTTTGAAATTGAAAGTCCATAAAGTGCCCAATTCTGCTAATCATGAAGAACAAAACACCTCAAGAAAGAATCCAGTGACACTTACCGAGTAGACAAAATCCCAGTGGAGTAAAGGTGTGTCATATATCCTAAAAGGTTTCCAAGCTGTCACCCTCACACCAATAAGCTGTATTTGAACAGAAACCTAAATATTGTCTATCAAATAAAGCTTTCCATATAAGTCACTTGTTTTAAAAAACCTACAAAATAATATATGCTACTTTTTGTACCCCTTATATAATATATATAAAAAATCAATACTTAATAAATGAGGTTTTGAGGGGGACATGGAATGAAAAAGAAATCTCACTATATCATAGTACACTTGCATACACAATACCTATTTTTTTTAACTATACAATAGAAATCCTTTATTTTTTAGTGGTTGTCCATATTATATTTATTCAATGTAAAGGGTAATATTTAGATGTACCAGGTGGCGCTAGTGGTAAAGAGCCCACCTGCCAATGCAGGAGACATAAGAGACACAGCTTCAATCTGTGGCTCAGGAAAATCCCCTGGAGGAGGGCACGGCAACCCACTTCAGTATTCTTGCCTGGAGAATCCCTAGACAGAAGAGCCTGGCGGACGACAATCCACAGGATTGCAAAAAGTTGAACACAACTGAAGCGACTTAGTACGCACACACACAAAGGATAATATTTAAAGAAAAATTTGAAGACGCCTATCCTTATATGGACCTCGAGGTCATAGTATCTATTTTGGAAAGTCAAATATTTTACTAACTGATTCATTTCATTGGGGGCACGAAACAGAAGTGCAAGTTGAGATAAGCTTCCTAAAGAATGGGTATGCTTTCTCTCATTTCCAATGATAAAGGAACCTAACAATGGCTACAAAACCCTTCCTGGCTACATGACCTTGGGCTTTCTGAGCCTTAGATTTCCTCAACTATACAATGGGAAGAATCTCACTGGGGTTGTAGTAAGGATGCCACGATATCGTGAACGTGAAAGGACTTCATAAGCAAGATACACATACAAGATTTGAGGTAAATCTGGCCTCTAAATTAAGGTGGTACAAGTGTAGTCTTTTGCAGTTTTAATTATTTGGGGGGAGGGGGAACAGTGGTAGGGTAGAAAGGCTTTACCAATTATGATCGCATGTACAAAAATGTAGGAAAGGGGGATTCAACAGACACTTGACATCTGAAATTACCAGATGAGGCCAATCTACTCTTCCATGTTTAGTGTTTCGCTTTTCACCTGTTAAACGAATCTTACTAGGAGTCCTGCTGTGAAAGTGCTGCACTCAATATGCCAGCAAATTTGGAAAACTCAGCAGTGGCCACAGGACTGGAAAAGGTCAGTTTTCATTCCATTCCCAAAGAAAGGCAATGCCAAAGAATGCTCAAACTACTGCACAATTGCACACATCTCACACGCTAGCAAAGTAATGCTCAAAATTCTCCAAGCCAGGCTTCAACAATATGTGAACCGTGAACTTCCAGATGTTCAAGCTGGGTTTAGAAAAGGCAGAGGAACCAGAGATCAAATTGCCAACATCTGCTGGATCATCAAAAATGTGAGAGAGTTCTAGAAAAACATATACTTCTGCTTTATTGATTACACCAAAGCCTTTGACCATGTGGATCACAACAAACTGGAAATTCTAAAAGAGATGGGAATACCAGACCACTTGAAATCTGCCTGCAGGTTAAGAAGCAACAGTTAGAACTGGACATGGAGCAACAGACTGGTTCCAATTTGAGAAAGGAGTATGTCAAGGCTGTATATTGTCACCCTGCTTGTTTAACTTATATGCAGAGTACATCATGAGAAATGCTGGGATGGATGAATCACAAGCTGAAATCAGCATTGCCGGGAGAAATATCAATAACCTCAGATATGCAGATGACACCACACTTATGGTACAAAGAAGAACTAAAGAGCCTCTTGATGAAAGTGAAAGAGGAGAGTGAAAAAGTTGGCTTAAAACTCAACATTCAGAAAACCAAGGTCATGGCATCTGGTCTCATCACTTCATGGGAAATAGATGGGGAAACAATGGAAACAGTGAGAGGCTTTGTTTTTGGGGGCTCCAAAATCACTGCAGATGGTGACCACAGGCATGAAATTAAAAGACACTTGCTCCTTGGAAGAAAAGTTATGACCAAACTCAACAGCATATTAAAAAGTAGAGACATTACTTTGCCACCAAAGGTCCATCTAGTCAAAGCTATGGTTTTTCCAGTGGTCATGTATGGATGTGAGAGTTGGACTATAAAGAAAGCTGAGCACCAAAGAATTCATGCTTTTGAACTGTGGTGTTGGAGAAGACTCTTGAGAGTTCCTTGGACTGCAAGGAGATACAATCAGTCCATCCTAAAGGAAATCAGTCCTGAATATTCATTGGAAGGACTGATGCTGAAGCTGAAACTCCAATACTTTGGCTGCCTGATGTGAAGAACTGACTCATTAGAAAAGACCCTGATGTTGGGAAAGACTGAAGGCGGGAGGAGAAAGGGATGACAGAGGATGAGATGGTTGGATGGCATCACCAACTCTATGGACATGAGTTTGAGTAAACTCCAAGAGTTGGTGATGGACAGGGAAGCCTGGTGTGCTGCAGTCCATGGGGTTGCAGAGTCAGACACAACCGCGCAATTAAACCGAACTGAACTGAGGAGTCCTGCCAGGAAGAGCCTTTGTTTCAAGATGTCCCATTGTCTCTGGGATAGTGTCACTGACTCCATTCTAGTCCAACAGATAGCTCCAGGGTGGCTTGGTGGTTAAGAGCACAGGCTAGCAGAAGAACAAGCTGGTGGAGGAGTAGGTGGATGTGGAGAACATTTCTCTCCATGGTACATCAGGAATACTCCTTCAGACACAGATGTGCTTGCAGAACACCAGCTGAGAGTGGACAAGAGTACCTGACCACCTGAAAAGAATATATAGAACCATGCAAAAGTCGGTAGGATGAAGGAACTAGGGTTAAAACCAGGAGTGTTAGTAGGACTGGACCTGCCCTCAGCGGAGGTGGAAACTGAAGCAGCGGTCTGATCTCCACAGCGGGGCAATTGTCTGGGTCAGAGGAGAAACATTTAAGGCTGAGAGTGAAGCAGCTGATCTGTGGCAGCCTAAATGGAATGTGAATAAGAGCACAGGCTATGGAACTGGACCATGTGGCTTTGCATACTGTACCCATGAATTACTAACCAAGCAACTGAATGTGAGTATGAACCACATTTACAGGGTTGTTGTCAGGATGAGCTACATGACATGTGAAAAATGTCCAGCTCACAGAATTAATTCCAAAAGGGGCAGCTGTGGTTGTTACACAGATGAGCTGTGTTTTTCTGTTTTAATTTCAACTTTATGTTTTACATGTCCAGGTCCCAATGTCCTCAGTGAGCACTAAGGAAGTCTTCCCCAGCTGCTAGAACAAAAGCTCAGTTGCCTCATCGAGCCAAGTCTTCATGGATGTGACTGACAAGGGCTCTTCCTTCTAGAGGCACAACATAACAACATGGAGTGCTGGGCTTGGAGTCAAAAGACCTCAAGTTTCAGCCCTCCATCTTACTAGCAACTGTGATCAAGGCTAATTCACTCCATGTCTACACTAGAAAGTCAAGCTCCTGGAGGGAAGTAACCATGTCTAAATGTTCATCCAGCTCCAGCTCATTGACTTGAACCTAGTAGGGCTTTGATAATGACTCATTAAATCAATTAAAGACATGAATATGTTTGAGGTTTAATTTTCCTGTGTGTTCAAAGGGATAATACCAGTAGCTCTGTCTCAAGTTTGTTTGGAAACTGGGCAGTGACTCTCACAGTATAGTATCTTTTCCTTCCCCTTTCCTTCCATTTCACCCATTGAACAATGCCTGCCTTGGCTTCCTCTGCCTGATCTCTCACGATTCCCTTCCTCCATCTATTCCCTACTGGTTAGTACCTATTCATCCATCAGTTCTCAGCTCAAAAGGTCCTTTCTCTGACTCTTCATAATGCTCCTGCTATTAGAGCCCTTCTCATATGTCCTTCATAGAACTCTAATTATACTTGCAAGATGATGTCATTCTTTCCATTAGATTGTAAACACCACCAGGGTAGGGCCCGATATCTTCCATGCACACCACTATATTTCTTCTTCTTTGGTCAATTGTTAATCCACATGAACAGCTTATTAAATAGTTGTTGGATGAATGCATGAAGAGATGATTAAATAAACAAATGAGAAGCAGTAATAATAATCCTTTCTGCCAGACTCTTTTTTAGAACCTTCACATTGTTAGTTTAAGACCATTTCCATTGAGTCGATTGGTCCATTGCAATGCCCTTAGGAAGATCACTTTGCAAGCCGTACTATTTAATTGGAAAACATACTATAACAAATTCTTAGATACGGAAACTGAGAAAGCCATCACACAACCTCTGCGGGTACCCATCTACCGCCTCACAATCAGAATAAGCTTTCCTGTCCTTGGACCCACACCATTTCTTCTGCTCTAGCATTCATTCAAGCCCCCTGACTCTCATTTCTCCAGTTTGCTTGGAACCTGATTGAGTCCTCGACTGTTCTGATTCTCTAAGGCCTGTGTTCAGCAGGTCTTCATCTCAGGCTGATGGCAGGCTTTTAGCAAACTGTTTGGCTTAGCAAAAATGGTGAGAAGGAAAAGAGGAAGGAAAAGGGAAGGAGTTAGCTGTGCTTGCTTCCCAAGGCAGGGCCATTTTTCCTTCTTCCCCATCCTTCTGCCTGCTCATAGTAATGGGGGTGGGGAGGAAGCAAATTTCTTCTGCAACTACAGAAGTCATGAGCTAGCTCCCTGTAGAGTATATTCCCACTGAACTTCTACAACCTTCCAGGGATTTCACTATTATTATTGTTCCTATGTTCCAAATGGAGAAAGTCTATGACCAATCATTCTCGTGGCAGCAGTCCCATGAATGCCATCATTCTTCAGATGTCTCTGTCCACAAAAACTCCTCTGTGTTATATAAATGTGATGCATGGCACTGTCATTGTTTTTGCTGTCCACCATGGGCATTTCAGTCATTAATCCAACTAATATTTTCTGAGCATCAAGCATCAGCTCAGCTCTATTCTCATCACTTGAGAATACAACACAAACACAGAACCACAGGAATGAAAGCAAGGGCAGAAAGCCAGAGAGACATTACTGTATAGCAAGTACTTTAATAGGGAAAATTATGGATGTGTGGGGCTAGAGAACAGGGCTGAATAATCCAGGATGGGGGAACAGGTAGAAAGAAAACACTTTCTTTGCTGGAGTACAGAGGAGAATGCACAAATCAAAATAGGCCAACATAAAGTTTTTACAGTCTTCCACTTGCAAAATATTCATTTGATCAGTAGACGTCTATCACATACCTACTCTTTGCCAAGCATATTGCTATACACTGGGGATACAAACTGAAACAAGGCAAACACGGTCCCTGCCTTTAGATGGGAATTTCGACCAGATGGTCTCAAAGGTGCCTCCCAGCAAGAATGTTTGTTTTTCCTCCCAACACTACAAAAGCCCTTTGATTTGATGCCACCATGACAAATCCTAAGGGTAACAACAAGCAGTCTCTCCAAGATTAGAAGGGCATCTCCTTAGAACCATACAAAAGGAAAACCCATCGAATCTCCCTGGTGACAGAGAAGACAATACCTGTGGCTTTCACAACATATCCGGCAGCTCAGTTCTCTTGAACAGGCCCATTAAGGAAATGACAAAAGAATTCCAAGCAGCGGGCATGGAGAACTCCAAGAAAAATCATTCTCATTCATATGCCAGGGAACAGAGTTACTATGGTGGTATCCTTATTTATAATTGTATATCAAGGCTAGAATAGAGAAAAGTCTGCCATGGTGCTAAGGCAAAAATTGGGCTTTGGGGGCTCAGAGTGGAGGAAGAGACTGAATATTAGTATGTATTGGTAATCCACTCATTTTTCACATGATGGAAACAGGTAATCCAACCTCTATCTTTGGAACTTATTTTATCAATACATAGATATTTCAGCACAGTGAGGGTCTGAGATCAGTCCACAACTTGTTCAGTCTACAAATATTTTTGTAGTGCCTGTTATGTGTCAAGCACTGTGCCAAGTGGCATATAAGATACTGATAGGCCTTACCTCCTAATGCCATTAGGACACATGAATTTCCAGGGGCCACAAACATTCGGTCCATAAAAAAGAAGATACATGATGTCAGACTCTTATTTTCCCATTTAGAGTAAAAGTTCTTTTAAGGCATAGATTAATATCCAATAATGTAGGAGTAAAGAATAAGAGTTGACTCATTGGAAAAGACTCTGATGCTGGCAGGGATTGGGGGCAGGAGGAGAAGGGGACTACAGAGGATGAGATGACTGATGGCATCACCGACTCGATGGACATGAGTTTGGGTGAACTCCGGGAGTTGGTGATGGACAGGGAGGCCTGGCGTGCTGCGATTCATGGGGGTCGCAAAGAGTTGGACATGACTGAGTGACTGAACTGAACTGAACTGAACTGAGTTTCAATCTCAGTTTTACCACTAATGAACTATATAGCCTTGGGCATGTTACTTAACCTCTCTGAACCTTATAAAATGAGCAAGACGACAATTTGGAGGGGTACAGATACACTGCCTATCCAAAAGCAAATAATGCATGTGAGTATTTTATATATATATATATATATATACACATATATACATATATATTTATTTATTGGCACATATATATGTATCACATGTAGCAGAGAATAAGTAGGGATTGATGGCACTGAGGACAAGACCTACAGGATGTCAGCAGAGCAAGGATCACTATAAACAGCAGGTGTAAGAGAAGGCTTCATGGAAGAAGTAGAGCTGAAGAATGCTTAAGAATAAGTAAAGCAAAGGACGGAGAGCATTTTGGACCAGGGAACAACCTGAGCTAATAAAAAGGCCTAGGCATAGGAAACCCACAAGAAGTGACTGAGTTGGGAGGGGTCAGGATTCTAGGAATAGCTTCTGTTTCATAATATTAGTTATTACCTTTCATTTTCATATAATATTATATATATATATATATATATATATAAAATATTTATTGTTTGGGGCTTCCCTGGTAGCTCAGCTGGTAAAGAATCCACTTGCGATGCAGGAGATCCCGGTTTGATTCCTGGGTCTGGAAGATCCCCTGGAGAAGGGATAGGCTACTCACTCCATTATTCTTGGGCTTCCCTGGTGGCTCAGCTGGTAAAGAATCCACTTGCAATGTGGGAGACCTGGGTTCGATCCCTGGGTTGGGAAGATCCCTTGGAAAAGGGAAAGGCAACCCACTCCAGTATTCTGGCCTGGAGAATTCCATGGACTGTACAGAACATGAGGTCCCAAAGAGCTGGACACGACTGAACGACTTTCATTTTTGTTTTCCAAAACAGTTCCATATTCTGAAATGCACCGGGACCCAAGGGGTATGGAGAGAAGACTCAGGTCCTATACTATATTCCCTGCATATTTACATAATTATTCTAAGGAGAAATTTTCAAATGGTGTGAATATTCCAGGAATATTTCATAAGAAAAACGGGTCTGTGAAAATCAAAGTAATGTCATATCATTATAAATTGAAGCTATGGCTGAGACTGTATTATAACAGTGACAATCTAAGTGGTGCCAATGACTGTCACATCATTGCAAAGTAAAAGACTATCTGTTCAATCCAGCAGGAAGGCTGGTAAGCCACTGACTGTGACAGTGATAGTGATCTGGTCAGTTTAGCCTGAATTGTGTCTTTCACTTCCTCAAGCAAAGGTAGCAATGCCTGTTATTTCGTCTCCACCACAATCAGGGGGTGAATATGTGTTTGAAGTTCACCCTTGCTGTCCTGTTACCCTCTAAATTCTATTTAGTGTAGCATAGAAACATCTTAGTAATTTTACATATTTGATTGGAAGAATCTTTTTCCAGGTCCTTCTGACTAATCCTCAGACTCAACAGTTTACTAAAAAAAAGAGCAAGAAGGAAAACCACATCTGGGCTTCTGTAGCTTACTTATGAGGCCCATGTTCACAGCAGAGTCAAAGAGGTATTTGATTATGAAGACCTGGTTGTTATTATTAAGGATGTAGTGACAGTTTCACAAATAATTAGAATCTAACTCCTTTTAGAGAAGAAATGAGTAAAGCACATGTTATGACATACTACCTATAGCTTATTTACTTTGGTAACTGTCTAGTGTACCAAGTCCTGTTATTTACAGAAACTCACTCCAATTTTCCTGGGAATTTCTAAAGCCATACTATATAAATGTGCAGTCAGTGTCTTCTAAATGTATTCTCTATTGATGGTTCACATTTTAAAGCCCAGCTTCCAATTGGAATTAATGTGGTCTTGGTGGTTTTGAATTTACTGAATACTTTTGGTTGTTTTTTCTTTATTGGAAATCGAGTTCTTCCTGCCAACATGACCCCATAAGTATTTTATTGCATCTGTACAGTATTCACAAACAGCACTAGAGAAATTTAATCGAGCAATTCTATGAGGGCTACAAACAATAAATAACTCAAGGGAATAGAATGCAAATGGCATATTCAGAAAAAAAAAAGTAAACAAAAGAGTGATATTCATTTGCAAAGTTCCTGATGCCTTACTGAAACGTTCTGGTCAATCCAATTTATTTTATATTCATGAAATGTAAATTAAAATTTAAAAAAGCCCTAACTACCACTACTACCCAAGTATACTCCATTCCAACCACCTTTCCATCAAGAATGACACATGCTAAATCAATATGAAACCAGTAATGGAATGTACCCAGGAAGGGAAAGTGAGCACTAACAAATTTCCTTTTTAGATAATGCTGTATTGGTATAGACTGGTGGTCAGAGCTGATCAGATTATGTTAAATGAAATCTACAATCCCCATCCCACCTCACATTACTGAAGGGTAATTGGAAAGGACTTTTCATTCTTTCCTGCCTATAGTTTCTACCACATGCTGAGTCGCTTCTGTCTGACTCTTTGCAACCCTAAAGACAGTAGCCTGCCAGGCTCCTCTGTCCGTGAGATTCTCCAAGCAAGAATACTGGAGTGGGTTGCCATGCCCTCCTTCAGGGGATCTTTCACCACAGATATATTTAAATTAACTTACTTCTGCCCTTTAAAGTTTCACATGCCCATTGTAGGAAATTGGGAAAAGCATAAAGAAGCAAACAACTACACAAAAACCAGTCAATTAAGGATTGTTAACATCTTGGCATTTTTTTCCTCCAGTTCTTTTTTCTACATATTGTTAATTTTCCCCATATGATTATAGTTAAAACTTTGATATCTCAATCTACAATGGGCACTGTCCATGTTGTTAAAATTTATCATATGATTGAAATTTAAATGACCATGTAATATGCTATCAAACTATTTTCTAATGTTAAACATTTAGGTTTTTTCCATTTCTGTTGTAATAAATAAGAAGACATGATTTGTAAACAAAATACCACAAATAACAGTAAAATAACTTAGTCTTTGTTCTAGAGGTAGAATTACAACTTGAAAGGATATGTGCATTTTAAGGCTTTGCATACATCTGGTCAAAGTGATTTCCAGAAAGATCATTTGGATGTACATTTCCAACAGCAATGTACTTGAATGCCAGTCCTGACATAAATTTCTTCAAAAACCCATACTACCAGTGAAATACAGATAAACGAAGAAATCATCTTTGCCAATATGATAAATATAAAATAGATATTTTATTAATTTGAGTTTCTTTGATTACTAGAAAAGGAACTTCTCATAGGTTACTGACTCTTTGTAGACTGTATTTTTGTAAATTGACTTTTTAAGGCCTTTGAAACCAGACTCTTGTTTAAAAACAATGAGATTCTAAATATTTTCAAAGTAGAATAAATAAGGATTCTTTCTATCTCCCTGGAAGTGGGGGTTGCCATTTCCTTCGCTGGGGATATTCCCAACCCAGGGATATGAACCCGGGTCTCCTGCATTGCAGGCAGATTCTTTACCGACTTAGCTACGAGGAAAGCCCCTTCCATCTCCCTAAATTTACCCTAAATACCTCTTTCTATTGTCCAACCTGACTTCCAATTGTGATTTCCTCAGTGGGGATAGCTGACTTTCTAGATGACTTTGTATGTCAATTAGTTTAGCCCTCAGCCTCTTCTTGTTTTCCCAGGTCTTGGGTGGGGTTGAGAATGTGTTTAATAAGTACTCCTGGCAATTCTGACACAGATGATATAGAAACTATACTTTGAGAAGCACTACTTTAGCCACTTCTCTGAAATCTCTCATAACTTTAAAAATTCCATAAAACTTGCCCATACCCCTTCACCAGTTTCTGCTCCGGAGTCTCCTGATAGGGACAACTGTATGGGATTAGGGCTTAGATACTTCTCAGTGGAGCAGGATGTCCCACTCAATGCAGAGTGTTTCACAACACTGGCACCTACCCACGAAATGGCAGACAGCCTCCAAACACTCCCACCACTTTGCCAAATGAATATGGCTCCTGGGCAGGAAACATGGCCAGAGCCACTTTGGCTCAGATTCTTAGGGTACGTCTGACCACTGCTGGTATTCCAGCAGCTGTGTGTGCATCTGTGTTTAGTCCAATATCATGTTTGTTTCTTTTTAACAACCCTGGATCTACTTGTCACCCCTCAGAGAAGATGAAGCCACCTAGCACACACATAACATGGTAGAAGTAAAACAGAAAAGATCCAGGGAACAAAGAGCACAGGACTATTTCTCTTGGACTCTGTGGATCAGTATTCTTTTCCGTCACAATGGAAGAACAACTAGGTGCTGGAAAGCTAAACTATGATGGCTCATATGCCTCTCAGATGATAATGCGGCCCTATACTCTTTGCCAACGCCAACATCCCAAGTCCAGGCAGACTCTGATTTTAGGCAACCAGGTGACTGATGGTGTTGCAGGCTAAGGTGAGTGTGGAGTATGTTCCCTTGGATTGCCCACCACTGAAGAGCAGAGATGGGCAGAGTGAGATGGTGGGTTCATATTTGGAAGTGAAAGGGTCATTTGTGTGGAACTGCACTACTATTTTGCCCACTGTGAGTTTCAGTGAGCCCTGGGCTTTTTCTCCCTTCCTCCTAGCAGTGGAACCACAGTGAGGAGAGCTCACCGTGAATATAGCTACATAAGCAGTTGGTAGGCTATTAGCAACTTGAAAGCATCTATTTCTGTCTCAGTCTCCGGAATGTAATGGTCCAGCTGGCATGATCATCAGCTTCTTGGATCCCTTCTATTATATGTCCTAAGTGGCTTACAGGAAACAGACTGAAGAAGTGATTCTTCTAGGGATACCCTCTAGTTAATTTCATCATGAAAATCCAAGCCCAGGAACCACTCAAAACATAAAGCAAAAAAACCTTAAGAGTGGAGCCAAGAGTGAGCACACAGGGCCATATTGCCCAGGTGGATGGCGGGGTAGGCACCAGTGCTGTGGGGATGGGTAATTCTGTTCTCTGATGGATGTATGTAGCATCCAGGAAGACTGCAAGATCACTTTTGTAAGTTCCAAAAACAAAGAGCACAGAGAAATCACGATTCAGTAATTCTCTCAGCAGCAATAGCATCAGGATGTTCATACATGCCTAATGGTAGCAAGGACAATGCGTGAGTCCCTCTCTCAGGACTTCTGCCAGGACACTCAAAGGCCATGTGACCTCTAGGCAACATGAAACACAGATAAAAACCGTTCCTTCTTCCAACTCCCCCTCACTGAGCTCCCAAGGCTGCAATTCATTTTGCCCCTTCAAGGAGCCCAGTAAATACACAGTCTGAAGGCAACACAGAAGTCCCCATTCAGCTCTGTATGGATGCTCCAGACTTCTCCTGGGTCTCCCAAACGTGAAAACTTATTTTGGAAGTGTTAGTGGCTCTGTCACAGAATTTCCCTTTAGAAGAACTGTTAGGAGAAAAAGCTCCCAGGGTCTCTGCTTCAACCCCGGCAATCAAGACTGTGGAGCCTGCTCCTTACCCAGAAGCCCAGCCAAGGGAGAGATGAGCGTCTGCCTTCCAGGCTCTCCTCCAACTGCTCTGGGGTCTCCATGTAGGCTACTCAAGGCATGTGATCTTGGGGAAGACACACCCTTTGTCAGCTCCTCTTCATCGGCTAGTCTACTGAGTTTGGCTAACAACCCAGGTGGAGGCTTTGGGCCTGTGGGTTTAACATTCTACATTCTCTGTCTTGAAAAGGCTCTCTGGGTCTCACCTGTTGCCCTCATGCTGCTGGCTGCTGAATTTCTACCCCTAGCCTGAATTCTCATCTAAGCCCATTTCGGTATCATCCACCGGGAATCTCATCTATACTGGGCTGTACTGCTGGCACCTCAAAAGACATCTGAAACCAAAATCTTCCAAATCACAGACCAATAAGTCAAAAGGGAGAGAGCAGAGTCTCCCTTGTCTTACTTCCCAGCTTCAATCTTCATGTTCTCCCAATTTCTCAACACGGTGCTCTTGAACCAATCAGACGTGGTTTCAATTCACATGCTTGCTCGGTTTTCTCTGGTGATGTGGCCAGCCATTCTATGCCTCCTTTTTCAGCTTCCTTGAGATACCACTGATGAATAATACTGTGTAAATTTAATATGTCCAATGTGATGATTTCAAACACATACATATTGTGAAATGACTGCCACAATAAGAATAGTTAACATTTCTGTAACTGCCAGTTACCCTTTTTTTGCATGACTGACAAGAACATTTGACATCTACTCTCTAACCGACATTCAAATATACCATTGGCTATTGTTAATTACAGTCACCATGCTCCATTCTACACCTGCTTAAAGGGAATCTCCTTAGCTATAAACTAGGATTGATAACAGGACCTATTTTCCATAAACGCTATAAAGATGAATTGAGGAAATTTAGTTAAAATACTTGCTTAGCTCAAGAGCTCCTCCTGAAATGGCAGCTGTTACCATCGTTCTGCTAATGTTTTCAATGTTTATCTACATTATCTCAGGCGAACTATTTCAAATCTTGTTTCATTGTCCTTCATTCACATTCATTCATCCAAACAATGAGTATTTATTGTGTATTTATTACATGCCTGGGACTGTGTGGGCAGTGAAGATAAAGCAGTGAATAAGAGAGACACAGTCCCCATCGTAAGCAAGCTTACAGATTAGCGGGCAAAGACCAACTTTGAAAAATACAACTCTGATCAAAATTATGATAGAGGAAGTAAACAGCAGTAGCTCAGCAAATAGTAAATGGGTCCTAAATCGTTTATGACTAGGCTTTTACACTGTCTTGCAACTGGTCTTCTATTTCTAGCCTCTCACATTGCTTATCCAGCTAGCACCTAGCCACTAAATTTATCTTCCTAGAGCACTGCTTTCTTCACATAAGTCTTCTCCATAACCTTTGTAAGGTACTCCATTTTTTACACGATATGGCCAAACTCCTCAGGCTGGCCTTCAGGAGGCGCTTATGTGCAGATGCACAGGTTTTGGACCTAATTAGACACACGGAGTTAAATCTGGGCTCTGCTCTGCTACTCACTGGACATGTAAACTTCAGCATGATGCCTAGTTCCTGTAAGCCTCAGTGACCTTAAGAATTCGCTCTGACTGGAATGCCTTCCTCAACCTTTTCTCGGCCATCTCTGTCTGAATGACTCCTACAATATCCCTCCAACAGCGTTTCATTAGCAGATGGGATGGAAGAACAATGAGATAATATCAACAATAGTAGATGATGATAAGCATCTACAAACATGATCTAATCAAAAGCTGTGGGGAGGGGGGGTGGGGGGCGGGGAGGCAGGAAGGGGGTTTGAACAGACTCTTATAAGCCTTGCTTGGCAAGTGAACATGGATCCCCCAGGCTTGGAATGGTTCCTTCTCCACTGGTCATGAACTAGAATGAACAATTATGTGAGCAGGCGCTAGGTCCACGTGACATAAGGCACAGTTGTTCAGAATCTAGAAGGGAAACTCAGAAGTGAAGCAGCAGAACAAGCCACAGTAGACACCACGTCTCTGTCTGTTGTTCAGTTGCTAAAGTCATGTCTGACTCTTTGAAACCCAATGGACTGCAGCACGCCAGGCTTCCCTGTCCTTCACCATCTCCCAGAGTTTGCTCAAACTCATATGTCGACTGAGTTCGTGATGCCATCCAACAGTCTCATCCTCTATCTGTTGGGTCAGCACTATTTCCACTATCCTGCTTCCAGAAGACTTTCAGGAGAACCACTGAGGCTGGGCACACTTGCTGATTAACCTGGATACGAGCCCAGAGAGTTCACCCCACCAAACCACTTGGGTGGATGGGTTTCCACCCTCTCCTCACATCCAGGGCCCGTGAGGTCAGCCAGAGCAGCTTGCAACTTGAATGCACTTGAGGGCCAGGGCACTGATCCAAATTGAGATCTGAACCAGGATCTTTCCCTCTGTCATAAAGAAACCCAAGAGCCCTGGGTTCTCTTTTTCCCTGATGAGGCCAAACATTCACAGGACTCTTTCAAACATCCGCAGGATCAGGGAACACCCTCTCAGACTTTCGATAGGCCTGCTGACAAATTGTTCCACATGTACAAACCTCAGCCACACCGTCAGCTGCCTCTGAACTGAAATCCCATTTGCCTGAACAAATGCTACAGGACCTCTCTCCAGCCACAAGGGGCATATTTGCACTGCTGTGCAAAAATGCTTCTGACGTTAACTATAATAACACAAATGAAGATTTCCTAGTGGAGCTGGAGACAGAAGAGACATAAGGGAGGGAGTCCAAGCCTTGGTTTATTCTACTGCACACCTTTTAACAACCTAAATTCTGTCATTTGTTTAGGGGCGTGTAGGACCTGATTAGTTCACATCTCCATCATCAGCTACTCTCATGGGTCAAACCTTAAAGTACTTGGTCCACAAATACTTCCTGAAGATCCACTAGAGGTGCACACTGGCACTTTATTAAACATCAAGTATCTAGTGTGCCGGAGGAGGCAATGGCAGCCCACTCCAGTACTCTTGCCTGGAAAATCCCATGGACGGAGGAGCCTGGTAGGCTGCAGTCCATGGGGTTGCGAAGAGTCGGACACGACTGAGCGACTTCACTTTCACTTTTCACTTTCATGCATTGGAGAAGGAAATGGCAACCCACTCCAGTGTTCTTGCCTGGAGAATCCCAGGGATGGGGGAGCCTGGTGGGCTGCCATCTATGGGGTCGCACAGAGTCGGACACGACTGCAGCGACTTAGCAGCAGCAGCATCTAGTGTGCCTAGTGTGCGTGCTAAGTCACTTCAGTCGTGTCTGACTCTTTGCGACCCTATGGACTGTAGCCTGCCAGGCTCCTCTGTCCATGGGGATTCTCCAGGCAGGAATACTGAAGTGAGTTTCCATTCCCTTCTCCAGGGGATATTCCCAATCCAGGGATTAAATCAGAGTCTTATGTCTCCTTCATGGGCAGGTGGCTTCTTTATCACTAATACCACCTGGGAAGTATCTAGTAGTGCTCAGTACACATGCGGTGAACTACAGTCATGGTTTCATCATACTTCCTAACCTTGAAGCACCCAGCACCCACCTCATACCTCGCTTCTTTGAGGGAGAAACACAGGACTTAGGTCACCTTCAGTCAACATGTCAGATCACTCCCGTTTTCTCTGTGTCCTACTCCTGTTGCAAAGCATTCATAGCTTTTTTTCAATAGAAGGTTGAAAATGTACTGAGAGATAATGATTTGCCCCAAGTTTGTTGGGGAGGAGGAGACTCAGAGTAAAAAAGAGAATCCTTTCCCATCTTCATAAAATATCAGAGCAATTTTATAGATAGAAAGGAGAGAAGCTGTTTTCCAGATGCAGAGAGTAGTCTGTGAGAGAAATAATTGAGTGAGTCTCTTTGATGACTTCTCACTGGTGCTCTTCTCTTCATCCCTGCTTTCTTGCTCATGTACACTTTGAGGGGTCAGGAGGAGAATGTGCCACTGAAAAGCCTGGAACATTTCCTTTCACTGAGCAAAGATCTTTCTGGCATTTGCCTAAATGCTGGTGTGTTCAGCCTCCCTCCCCACACCATCACAACTCCAAAAGTCAGGTCCACTGAATCAAGACTCAGATGCAATGCTCTCTCTTATTCTAAGATTCTCCTGGATAAATGAGCAATTATTTCCTTGGGCTCCAAAATCACTGCAAATGGTGACTGCAGCCAAGAAATTAAAAGACGCTCCTTGCAAGAAAAACTATGACAAACCTAGACAGCATATTAAAAAGCAGAGACATTACTTTGCCAACAAAGGTCTGTCTAGTCAAAGCTACAGCTTTTCCAGTAGTCATGCATAGATGTGAGAGTTGGACTATAAAGAAAGCTGAGCACCAAAGAATTCATGCTTTTGAACTGTGGTGTTGGAGAAGACTCTTGAGAGTCCCTTGGACTGCAAGGAGATCCAACCAGTCCATCCAAAAGGAAATCAGTCCTGAATGTTCATTAGAAGGACTGATGCTGAAGCTGAAACTCCAATACTTTGGCCCCCTGATGTGAAGAACTGACTCATTGGAAAAGACTTTGATGCTGGGAAAGATTGAAGGCAGGAGGAGAAGGGGAGGACAGAGGATGAGATGGTTGGATGGCATCAGTGACTCGATGGACATGAGTTTGAGCAAGCTCCGGGAGTTGATGATGGACAGGGAAGCCTGGTGTGCTGCAGTCCATGGGGTCACAAAGAATCAGACATAACTGAGCAACTGAACTGAACTTAGCTGTCAAAGCCCTAGGAAATTGCCTGCAATTAGAAGCATGAAACAGAGAGTGAGGCTAGCTCCATTAAGTGAGGTCACTCACTCTTTGCAAGAATTTGGGAAATAACACGGTTATGCATATGTAGGAATGTGTCAGTATCCTCGTGTGTGGGTCTATGTGCATATGCCCTGGGTTTATCATCATGGAAGGGTTTAAGTTTCAGAGAAAGAAAATGGGAGAAGAGAAAAAGAATAAGAACTTAGACTGTACACGGTCATAGATCTCATCAGGCCTGGAAAGTCACCAAGGTTCTTTTTGTTCATAGGAGTCAAAACCATTTTGGCTATACATCTGTCAACATTTCAGGACCCCCAATGGATGCCCAGTTTCATTCAAAATTCCACAAGCTAATCATCTTATTTACTATGGTCCAAAGCTCCACTCAGGGTTCCACAGGGGGCAGGGGACCATATCCTAACTCCTTCCTAACATGTCCTTATACAATATCGCCATTTTTAGCCACTACCCTTAGCCATTTAAAAACTTGAACCCTAGATACTCATCCCTGCCCCTCACTTTCTCCTGCCAATCTTTACCATCTAGTAACTCAGTATAAAACCTGGGTTTCCTCTCTTTCCCACACCTTGAATTCTAACCCATGACCAGGTCCAATGGATTCTGCCTCAAAAATGGATCACCAATTTAATTACTCTCACCATCCACATCCCATCATCTCAGGCCAAGCTACCATCACACACCTCTACTCCTACAGCGGGGTCCTAATTTATCTCTAAACTTGCCCCTTTCCACTGAGTTATTCATATAATCTCCACAGAAATGTCCTAGAAACCAAAATCTGATAGTGCTGTTGCTCTGCTTAAAGCATTTCTTCTCGTTGTTTACAAGAAAATGCAACTCCCTCAGGATGCCTTGCCCGGCCCTAGGTGACGTGGCTCATGCCCACCTTCCTGGCTTTATCTCCTCTGACTCTCCCCCATCTTCAAGGCTCTTTTCTGCCCTTTGGACCTAATCCACTAGTTCCTGTCTTGGTGGCTTTGCACCTCCTCTGCCCTCTGCCTGGAACACTCTTCAACCCTTTGCTTGCCCACTCATTGCTCATTATTCAGGTCTCTCTTACCTGACTTAAAAAAAAAAAAAAAAAAACACCTAAAGAAACTCTCACCCAGCTTCCTCTCTCCCTGTTCACTCTATGTCTTTTCCCCAGCGCATTTATGACTATATGATAGTAGCTCTCTATCGGGTTGCATGTTGATGACATGTCTCTTCACTTTGGCTTGTGTACTGCCGAACTCCCAGTGCATCATCTGGCACATAATCAGGGTGACTGTGCAGAAAGGCAGGCCAGATTTGCTTCTCATTTTACTTGTGAAGTTGGTAATTTCTCTTTCCTCCCGAGTTTCAGGATTCAGCATCTGGACTGATATAGTTGATTAAATCATGACACAGAAGGTGGAACTGTTGGCTGGAATCTTAGTGGGGCTTGCTTATTCCACCACAGGCTTGAAGCCTGCTGGCTATTCTGCCCGTCCCCTTGTTGTATGTCATCAGGAAAGCTGTGTGGGAGAGTGGCAAGCTCTGCATGCTGGAGGCAGAGCTGCCTACAGAAGGGGCCAGGGTGGAGGGGACATGTTCCCTTTATGCCCAAGGCTTTTCCCTCATCAAAAGACATCAATATGCCCATCTCCAAGTGTCCTAGGGGCTTGGTAATCTCTGAGCCTTTGACTACACGGTAATTCCTCTCTCCTTTCCATGCCTTGTGCCCATGGCAAACTCTTAAAGATCCTGCAAAGCCCAATACAAGCATAGCTGCCTCTGAAATATTTCCCTGGCTGCCATTCCTTCCTCTGGCTCCAACCATATCTTGAACATGTAAACTAATGTCAGGGTGATGTGACTGATGACTTCTCTCTTCAAGTGTAAGCTCTAGGAGGTCACTGGCTGGGATTTTTGCATTTCCATAGAGGAATGGGTTCATTGATTCATTCAGTGACTTTCACAAGATGTTTATTGAGGGGAAAAAAAATCAATGGTCAGTGTCTGTCCTCTTAAAACACATACCACAAGCAGGGAGAGTGACCTCCTGGCTGAATTCCTTACTCTAGATGAATTTCCTATTAGTTTGAGGGTGTCGGGAATCATGAAAATGAAATTCTGAATCCCTTGCAGATACACACAGATCTGAAAAACTGGTGAACGGGAAGCTTTCTGAGAAAAGAAATCCAGACTGCAGTACACACAGAGAGAAACAGATGAAACTGATGAAGACAAGGTTAACAGACATGAAAAGTGAAATGAGGAATACCAACCAAAGTAAGAAGGGGGAGAGGAAATATTTTAAGATATATGACAATCATATCCAAGAATTGCAGAAAAAGACATGAATCCTCAAGTTTAAAAAACACACTTAGTTACAGGAAGGCTAAATAAAAACAAATCTTACCCTACATATGCTTAGTGAAACTGTAGGGGTGGAAGAAAAATAAAAAAATATTTGAAACGACTAAAGAAAAACAAAAGATTACGTACAAAAGAAAGACAATTGGATTGACAACACTTTTCCATGGCAATAAATAGAGAAGTGTTCTGAAAGTGCTATACTTGGCAGTGGGGACAAAGACACCTCTACCCAGCTAACCTATGATGAAAAGAATGAAACAAAAATTTCAACATCTTCAGAGAAAAACTGAGTGTTTTGCTTTAGTACAAGGATATTCTATAGTTTGAAAACAAGGCAACTGAATCTAAATGAAAGCAGTAGAATGTAAGAATGAAATGGCAAGCAAAAATTTGCTAATGAATCTAAAACAACACTAATGAAATACTAAAGGAAAATAATAGCTAATGGAGGGAGTGTGAAAACAAGGTGGTTCTAAATACAACTAGACAGTAATTTAGTACATGGTAATTGGGAGATCAAAGATAAAACACTTTAGGTTCTTTACAATTCTTGGGAAAAAGTGAACAGTGTAAGATTTGTAAAGATAATCCTGAGTCTCTTAACATTCAATGAAAAAAGCAATAAAATATCAGAAACTGACACTAATGGAGGTTTGAGCTTGGTTCCAAGTGTTCACTGTACTACAGACTCTAAAATCTAGGGAGTTGGCCCAAAAGTTCATTTGGGTGTTTTGGCAAGATGGTACATAAAAAACCGAACGAACTTTTGGGCCAGTTCAGTACTTTCCCTGATGTCTGGACGCCATCCAACTATCTCAGCCTGCCAAGCTGCAGATATAAGGCTGTTAGATATTTCTGTTGGGCTGCTAGAGCAGGGCACTAGACAGTAATTATTTTAATAGCTTTACCAAGGGGTAAATGGGGTACCTGTTGTGTATTATACACACAAATGTTCTTAAGGCGGTCAATCTGCTGGAAAGCCAATGCAGCGTTTTCCTTTATTGTGAGGAACCCCATCTCAGGTTTGGCTGATCTCTCCTTGTTTTCTGAACGAGACCATACCTCCTTTTCTAACAGAATTCCATTACTCTGGCAACTTTTCCTTTCCACAGATACTCTCACAATATCATTGTAACTAATCATTTCGACCTTCTATCCATTTACATCTTTTTCTCTTTTTTAATTTTTATATTTATTTTAATTGAAGGATAGTTACTTTACAATATTGTGATGGCTTTTTGCCATACATCAATATGAATTGGCCAGAGGCAACCACTAGGGAGAACAGTATGGAGACTCCATATATATATACACACACACACACACACACACACACACATATATATATATATATATATATATATATATAAAACTAGAAATAAAACTACTGTACAACACAGCAATCCCACTACTGGGCATAAACCCTGAGGAAACCAGGATTGAAAAAGACACATGCACCTCAGTGTTCACTGCAGCACTGTTTTAATAGCTAGGACAAAGAGGCAACCTAGATGTCCATCGATAGATGAATGGATAAGGAAGTGTGGTGCATACACACAATGAAATATTACTCAGCCATGAAAAGGAATGCATTTGAATAAGTTCTAATGAGGTGGATGAACATATAGCCTATTAACCATTTACTTTATATGCTTTTAAGAAAATGGAAAAAAAAAATTTAAGTGAGAGCTCTGATTCTTTCCCATCTTTCTGTAAGTTCAAAAACAAGCAGGAAGGGGAAGACTAGGAATTCAAGGAGATGAAAACCCTATCTAAGAAATAGCTTGGTAGAAATATTTAAATATGATAAATATATTTATACAAGGAAATCTTTTTGAAATCTATTAAGGAATTCTGCATGTATTTGATAATGGTCTCTGTATTTAAAGCAAAACACAAATTGCATGCAGCATAATCTAAAAGCTTAAGTAAAATCATAAAATCTTTGATAGTTGTCTCTGAGGGACCCATCACCACATTTGATTAAAAATTCGTGGTTTCAAAAAATACACTGACTTTCATATCAAATAAATCAATGGACAAAAAATGTTGAGTCTTACGGGGGCGGGGGGGGGTAGTTTTTGATGAGAAATATTCGAGTCCGGAGATCTGGGTTAGACAGAGTCAACATTTCATGATCTGTAATACTAAGAAAAGGGTTTAGATGAAGGTTAATCTCAGAGAAACTGAGATCCAGTATGGTTTTCTAGGAATGGTGAAAAGAAAAAAGAGAAAAACAGATCTAGAAACCAGTGAAGTGTTGCCATTCCCAACCAGTTTAAAA